>NC_088982.1:17104506-17107006 GCF_963932015.1 Anas acuta | reverse complement strand
AACCTCATCTGATGATATTAGGATCTTAGAAAGTCACCAGAAGACTAATAAAAACCAACCAACCAACCAGCCAAACAGACAAAAACAACAACAACAACAACAACAACACTTTGTATTGTCCCAATTCCTTCTACCCAAGAAGGCTGAACAAAGTTGAATTAAGCCTTGAGGCTCTGTGGTGGATTAAGTTTGCCAAACAGACACTCACTTACTCCTCCTCCTTATTGTGGTGGTGGAGAAAATAATTTGAGAAAACTTATAGGAAAATAGGTTGAGAAAACTCATAAAAGCAAGGAGATTGCTCACCATTTCTTATTGCAGGCAAAATGGACTTGACTTGGGAAAATTTAATTTAAAATCTATTGCTTGTGGTGATTGGTGGCCGCCTCGGTCATAGCGACCATGAAGTGGTTGAGTTCAAAATTTACGGTGACAGAAGGAAAAGTGCCACCAAAACCTCATCCCTAGATATGGGGAAGGCGGACTTCAGGCTGCTCGGGGAACTAGTCAGCAAGGTCCCCTGGGAAGCTGCTCTTGAAGGCCTTGATGTCCACCAGTGCTGGTCATTCTTTAAGCGATGCCTCCTAGAAGCACAAGATCAGGCGATTCCTAAATATCGCAAGTCAGGCAGGCGCGGCAGGAGGCCGGTGTGGCTGACCAGGAACATTCTGATGGAGATTAGGCGGAAACAGAGAGTGTTTCGCTACTGGAAGGAGGGCCAGGTGACATGGAAAGAATACAGGGATGCTGTTCGTGTTTGTAGGAAGAAAATTCGTGTGGCTAAAGCACACCTAGAGTTGAAGCTGGCTGTGTCTGTGAGAGAAAATAAAAAGGGTTTTTTTAGATATGTGAATGGAAAAAGGAGAACTAAAGAATACATAGGGCCGCTCCTTGATAGGGAAGGTCTTCTCACAGACGATGACATAGGCAAAGCAGAGACGCTTAACGCCTTCTTTGCCTCTGTCTTCAATGCCGATGATGGGCTTTGGGACCCAGGGTGCCCTGAGCTGGAGGACCGGGATGGTGGGGATGACAAACTCCCAACTGACCCTGAACGTGTGCGGGATTTGCTACTCCACCTGGATCCCTACAAGTCCATGGGTCCGGATGGGATTCATCCCCGGGTGCTGAAGGAGCTGGCGGACGTCATCGCGGAACCTCTCTCAATTATTTTTCAACGATCCTGGGAGTCTGGAGAGGTCCCGGTAGACTGGAAGCTGGCAAATGTTGTGCCGATTTTCAAGAAGGGTCAGAAAGAAGACCCTAGCAATTACAGGCCTGTCAGTCTCACGTCAGTGCCTGGTAAAATCATGGAGAAGATGGTTCTTGAACGTATTGAGGCGCACCTGGGGGACAAAGCAGTCATTGGTCCCAGCCAGCATGGGTTTGTGAAGGGTAGGTCCTGCCTAACTAACCTGATTTCCTTTTATGATAAAATCACCCGTATGGTGGACCAAGGGAAACCAGCTGATGTGATTTTTTTGGACTTCAGCAAGGCTTTTGATACGGTTTCCCATAGGATCCTACTGGACAAAATGTCCACCATACAGCTAAATAAAAACATCATACGATGGGTGAGCAATTGGCTAACGGGCAGGGCCCAAAGGGTTATGGTGAATGGCGCTGTGTCAGGCTGGCGGGCGGTCACCAGTGGGGTCCCTCAAGGCTCCATTTTAGGGCCGGTACTTTTCAATATTTTTTATAAACGATCTGGATGTAGGAATAGAAGGTATTTTGAGCAAGTTTGCTGATGACACCAAACTTGGAGGAGTTGTGGACTCTGTTGAGGGTGGAAAGGCCTTGCAGAGGGATCTGGATAGGTTGGAGAGCTGGGCGATCGCCAACCGCATGAAGTTCAATAAGAGCAAGTGCCGGGTCCTGCACCTGGGACGGGGAAACCCTGGCTGCACGTACAGACTGGGCGATGAGACGCTGGAGAGCAGCCTAGAAGAGAGGGATCTGGGGGTCGTGGTAGACAACAAGTTGAATATGAGCCAGCAGTGTGCCCTGGCAGCCAGGAGGGCCAACCGTGTCCTGGGGTGCATCAAGCACGGCATCGCTAGTAGGTCGAGGGAGGTGTTTGTCCCGCTCTACTCTGCGCTGGTGCGGCCTCACCTCGAGTACTGTGTGCAGTTCTGGGCACCACAGTATAAAAAGGACATGAAACTGTTGGAGAGTGTCCAGAGGAGGGCTATGAAGATGGTGAAAGGCCTGGAGGGGAAGACGTACGAGGAATGGCTGAGGGCAGTGGGCCTGTTCAGCCTGGAGAAGAGGAGGCTGAGGGGAGACCTCATCGCAGTCTACAACCTCCTCGTAAGGGGGTGTCGAGAGGCAGGAGACCTTTTCTCCCTTAACATCAGCGACAGGACCCGCGGGAACGGGGTTAAGCTGAGGCAGGGAAAGTTTAGGCTTGACATCAGGAGGGGGTTCTTCACAGAGAGAGTGGTTGCACACTGGAACAGGCTCCCCAGGGAAGTGGTCACTGCACCGAGCCTGACTG
>NC_088982.1:16972006-17099506 GCF_963932015.1 Anas acuta | reverse complement strand
CATTCATATTACTTTGCTAACCTACTAAAGACAAGACTTGCTCTGCGTTTTATTTGCATTCTGCAAAGTCTCACAAGGTGCAATCAGAGAATACTCTGTTGGAGGACACCCACATTCAAAAAACATATGCTATTCTGAGATAATTTCTCTATTTCCCTATCCTTACCCTTTAAAGCTGTGATGTAAATGAGAAATACATTGTCATTCAGGGCTGCCTTAGCCCAACCACAAGTTCTATGACTGACATTTATGCAAAATGTTGATAGACAAATTCCTTAGTTATTTATCAACACTAAGCAGTCCCCACAGACATCACTCAACAACCATATCCCATCACTCAAACATTTATATTTCCTTTCAAATCATTCATCTGTGTATGTGAGCTATTTAAACAAATAAGCTAACCTAAATATGAAAATACTTGCTATGTTTATATAAAAAAGGAATATTTATTTTAATAGAAGACTTTTATTTAGATATATGAGAAGCCTGTGAGGAACCAGAAAGCCAAAATTTCCTCCTTGCCTTATACATCCCTTGATAGATACAGAACACTAGGCTTAAAGTTCAAAATTTTAGAACTTATTAACCTGTGCACATACAGCTTTATCTAGGTGTAAAATGTAGACATAAGAAAAGTGCCTCACAACTTGTGTCACTTATTGCTTTTAAGAAAAACCTTTCATTATTACCACAAATAAAGTTTTAAAGCCAAAACACTGTATTCTTTGTCTAAAAAACATCCCATTATTCTTCCTATAAAGCAGTTGAAGACCAAGTTTTTACAGGAACAGATTTTATTTTATTTATTTTTTTTTTTCCTCCTTTGAAGAGTGGATAAGGATTTCAGGTTTTAGATTAATTTGGACATATTGGATTATTTAGGACTGAGCACCACTGCATTGTGTGTCCTTTCTATTTATTAAAATACAGAATAATATATTTTATGCAATGTCTTTCAGTACCATGAAACAGCACTTAGATTTGGAAAATGTTCATTTCATAGTTATACATGGACACCAAATGAAAATAAATAAAATAATAATAATAATAATAATAATAATAATAATAATAATAAGCTGGCAAGCTGGACTTCTGCTTATATCAGTATACTTCAAGAGCAGATTTTAATGTTTCTGGATGATAATTTTGTTCATCTATTTTATATGAGATAATTCAATTCAGGATACATAAGACTTTTGTTCATTTGTTACTTTTAAGACTCAGAAAATGCTGACCTCAGTATGAATCAGAGACACACATATCCAGGGGCAGAATTTGTCCCAGACAGCTGCATCAAGGGCCACTTCTTGCAGTTTTGCACTGTTCGAACAGCAATGAGAAGTAGCTTCTCAGAAGAACTCTGTATTATTCTTTTTATAAGCAAGTGTGAAGGAGTGTCAGGTTCTGTAATCATTTACAGGGGACATGTTACAAGACCTGCTTTATATCAGCTCAGGCAGAACAGTAGGTGCTTGTTTGCTCCTCTAATGTGGTTTAAATGGCAACTCTGATGATAAATCAGAGAAAATGATTTATCATTTCAGTTGTCCCTAAATCCCTATGTGGCTACCTGCAGCTATGCAGCTAACTTGCCTCTGGTAGTCAGCCCTGCTATCAATTTTTTCATGGAGGGCATTTTTGGCCATTAAGCTCAGATGCCTGAAGTACAAAAATGAAGCCATGACCAGATTTTGGAGAACTGTGAGAAGGAAATCTAATCCCGTTGACCCTGAGGTGAACAAGAGAATTCTAAAGAACCTGCCCAAAGAAAAAATAAAACTATTTAAAACTGGTTAGTTCAAAAGAAATTTGCTATGATCTTGAACAAGGAAAATAACAACCTAAGAGCAATAAGACACAAATAATGTTTAAAGAATAAATACACTACAGTAATTGTAACTTAACATGGAGAAACAAACCTTAACATCTATAAATCTAACTCCTAATGTCCTATAAATTTCAGATGATCAGACTGCTAAGAAAAGGCAAGCTTCAAACTAATAATAAATAAACCATTTCATGATGCTTGCAAATAGGAACATATGTAAACAAAGACCAGAGAAACAGTTTCCAGAGAACTAATCTTTTGGTTCTACTTCATGGTTAAAACTGGGTGCACTTAGTCTCACTTCTATATTTCTATATTGTCTTCATAACAGCATTTCTCTTGCTTATGTTTCTCTTTCTTGCCTTATGATAAAAGCCTGAAGTTGTATGTGGAAAGTCTGTACTTAGCCTAGCAGTCCTGTTGTTGAGGGCACAACATGATCATATGACATATGATCATATATATATGTCACGTTAGTACTAGAACAAGGAACTCAAACTGGAACACTGGTGCTTTATAATCTCTAACTGCCCTAAAAAGTGTTGGTGTAATATTTCTGTGTAAATTTATTACAAAAAGAATTCAGCAAGTCAGCTATTTTGGTTAGATTGTCTAAAAAGAAAGACATAATGACACATTATGTATTCCACATGATGTATAAGATGTATGTGAGTGAGAACTGGCATGACTCACATATATGTGCTGTATTAGAAAATATGAAGAGGGGGTCCCCTGAAAAATCAGAAAACAGACTAATTAATAATAATATTTATTACTAAAATTTGTGAACTGTGAATGCAGTGATTTTTTGAAGCCTGTCTTATAGTTTTCAATTTTGGGGCTGTCAATACACAAATGTTTATTACATTGGTTAGCAAGATGGTGTTGTGATAGGCTTCCATCATAACAAACTAATCTTCACTTTTCACTTTGTCTGGCAAAATTGCCAGCTTTCAGATTGTGAATGATACTCTCTGCTTTGGATCATCTACAAATGCAAAAACTACTGCTCCTTCTTTGTTGGTTCACCTTTGAAATAAAACTTACAGCAAGTCTGCAAATATATTGTCTCTCTGTGCCTGATAAATTGGGTTCTGCTCCAAGGAGAGGAATTGCTGGAATGCTACAATTGGGAAAGTGTGATCTAGAAGGTAAATTTCCAAAGGTAAGCTAATTCTTAGCAGCACTACCTTAGCAGCACATGATTTAAGTTACCCAAGGCAGTGTCAATCTTATGACAGCACATTCAGATACAAAATTCCCTGGAAAACCCTTTCTACCATGCACTTAGATTCATCAACCCAACTTTTTGAGCAACTAGAACTTAAGAAGTCTAATTTTCTTATACATCTTATACATTCAATTATATATTCTAAAATGTAATGGTATGTGAAGTTATTTTCTTTCTCTACCTAAACTTCCCACATTTCAGATAAAATCAAGTATAATAATTATAACCATATATACTTATGCTGCTGGAAAATAGCTGGTTCTCTCACGTGTAAGAAATATGTATTCATTCAAATCTCGTCAGTTCATTAGAGTGCAAGTGAATTTCACCCAGAGGGCAACAAATGATATGTTGATAAATCCAATTATCATAATTTTGTTAGATTGACTGCCACAATGGGAAAATACCTTGCTAAAAATACAAGACTTTAAAAGAGAAATATAAAGCTAGCCTACTATAACGAGGCTATAAAATATGTATGTGCATTTTAAGAACCATTCATTGCCCTTGTGCAGACATGCAGTGTACTTGTTATTTCAGGAAGTTAGTGATGCATACATATGTCAGAGAAGCATGTCGTGCCATCTTCTCATTTCAGTCCACAAGAGACAAAAACAATTCATCACTAAGTGAAGAAAATGACATATTTGCAGGGAATGGATTTTATATCTGGATAGTACTGCAGAGTATGGTGGGTGTCTGAAGCTCACAACTCTGCCATCTCACAGGTAACAATAATTCGCACAGCAAGGTTGCTCACAGATACTACTCTTAAGTAATGTGCATTCTTCAGGATAATGTTGGGTAATTGCTGCAAGCGGAAGTTGGCTATTTGTTAGCACAGCTGTCTAAACCCCAGCCATTCACTTTGGGGAATGGGACAAGCAGAGCCCTAAAGCAACCACAGTGTTCATTCTTCACCTCTATAACCTACACTGCCTGCATAGCCTAAATTTTCCTGGTGCATTGAAAAGACTCTGCCTATCTTTGAATGATGGAGAGAAGAAGTTTGACTCTAAACTAGTGTTTTCCTCATCCTCAGCCAAGCTGAGACAATAGCCAAAAAAATAACTTAAGAGTTGCTTGGCACTCATTCAGATTCCTGTTCAGTTAGAGTCATGTATTCATAGACTCTTACAGAGTAAAGATTTGATTGGTGTGGTTGGTGGCTTCACACTGGCAGGTAGCTAAAATCCACCATATCACCCTCTCACTAACCCTTCTCAGAAGGACACAGGGAAAAGATACAGTGAAAAAAAAAACAAACAAAAACAACAAAAAAAAACCACCTCGTATTAAGATAAGAATAGGTAGATCACTCCTTAGTTACTGTTATGGGCAGGAGAGGCTCAGCATGTAATTTATTGCCTATTGGTAAAAGAATAGAGCAGTGAGAAAATTAAGCAAAACACCTTCCCTCCATTCACCCTCTTCCACCTCCTCCCCCTGACTGGGGAATGGGGAATGGGGGTCATGGTTGGTCCCTAATGCTTTATCTCCACCACTCCTTCACAGTCAACCTCTGCCCCTGCTCCACGTGGGGTCCCTCCCATGAGATGCTATCCTTCCCAAACTAATACTGTGGGGGCTGCCCACAAGCAGCAGCTCTTTAAGAACTGCTCCCATATGGGTCCATACCATGGGGTCCATTCCCCAGGAGCAAACTGCTCCTCACGTTTTCTTACCCTGTCTCCCAGCTGCTGTGTCACATCATTTTTTTGCCTTTTTTCAATCTGCTCTCCCCAAGGCCCAACCAATGTTTTTCCCTGGCCTGGCAAGCAGCAGGGCCCTTTTTGGAGCTGGCTGGAGCTGGCTCAGCTCTGAGAAGGGGCAGCTGATGAGCTCTGCTCACAGAGGCCCTCCTGCAGCCCCTGCCCACCTTGCCTCTACTAAAACCTGGACTTGTAAACCCAATACAATCCAAATTCAATGGTCAGAAACAGTGTAAGAACAGTCTTAGTAAGCTTCATTATTTTAATATTTTCATTTTATTTGTATTTTAGTATTTTCTTTGCATTTTGATAAGGAAAGAGACTTTCTCAACTTGTTCAGAAATAAGTAGGAATGTTTGCATGCCAGTATGTCTCATGCATCTGCATGGAATGTGGCATACTGTGGTTTACATCCCTGTTACAGATCACAAAGAGGTTAGACTGGTGTCCCCGTTACTCACTGCAAATTTCTGAATCAACAGGTTTTTTGTTATTCTAAGGTTGTCTCATCCTATACTTGAGAAGCCTTCCTAAGAAAAGCAAGGGACCTCTAATAAATGCATGGGCTTTGACCAACTGACATTTGCAATAAAACCAAAACAAAGCAAACAAAACAAAACAAAACAAAACAAAAACATACAAAAAACAAAACAGGTGTTTCACTGGAAAATTTCTAGCTAACTTTAGACAGAAATTGAAGAAAGACAAACTGTGACTAAGTTCCTTTGTATGGGATTCTCTCTCTCTCCCAGTTTTAAATTAGCAATGAAGAATATTAACATTTGGACTAAATTTATCTTAGGAGTGCTGGATTCTCCATCCTCTGAAGTCTGCTGGCCACAAGAGGAGGTTGTTTTGAAAAAATGTTATATATCAGAACATGATAGCAGGAACCAGAGTCTGGTGTTGAACAAGAACTGGGGCTGTAATCAAAATATTTCCTTCTGACTTTAATATATTTGAAGAAATCTTAAAATTTATTTTGCTAAGTCTATGAAAATTTTTGTTAAAAAAAAAAAAAAGAAAGATAGAAAGAAAAGGTTGCTCAGAAACTTCTGATTTTACCAAAATTGAGGCCAATAAGTAATATATTTCATGTTTATGGAAATAGCTGAATTTCACAGTTCTCAGCTTGACCATATAACATTATAATAAGAATTTGTCCTTTCTGCAGCCTTGTTGTTCACCCAATAACAAATTAAAGCCATGTTAAAAATGTTGTGATCCTCATTAATGTTGATTACCATGAACACTACTGCTCTGTTCTCTGCTTGTTGTACTGGCTGTTATGGTAACAGGTTCATGATCTTGAGGCATGGTTTATGGTTGAGCTCCAGAGATCATAACACCATCAGAAACAGTGTAGGAAAAGCCATAGAGAAGCAATAGAAGAATGGTGAATGCCAACTCAAGTCCCCTGTCACAATGAGATTGTCCAACACATGCACAAAGATAATTTATTGAGAACCCATGAAGGATTATAGAAAGAAGTTCTGCAATATCTCAACCTACTATATGTTTCATTCTTTGCTACTCCAAAGGGAGTGCTACTTTGACCTATGTCCCTCTGCCTCCCACATCCTGGGTAAATATATTTTCATCTGATTTCTTTTTTTCTCTGTAGAGAGAGAAGGGGGGGGGGGGGGGGGGGGATGGAAGACAATATATGACCAATGAATAAGTTTTAATTTCTATTGCTGGAAAATGTCTCTGTAACATGTTGATGAGCAGAAGAACAGGAGTAGCGCAGAAAAAGTAAGTCAACAAAAAGCCAAAGAAAAATCAAGCATGCAAATCTGACAGCTATAATGTAGTGCTGCAAAACAGATTCCAAGGTGAATCATTTAACTCCTGCAGTTTCTAAGCCTGTCCAGTGAATGGTCACAGTGATTGATTTTACTGATAAAAGAGTCAAAGGAAAAACCATATACCTTACTGAGGAAACCAGACTCTCATTTGTTCATGCTCACTGGCATTTCAGTATTAATAAGCTTGTCATGTTCATGATGTCTGGAAGTATTCTTCATATCTATTAAAGGAATAAGTGTCTTATAATTTACAGGTGGAGATACTGTTGATAGTTTGCCTTATTGCATTGCTGTAATATTCACCTATCTGGACTTTTTCTGGTTCAACTGCTCTGTGAATATCAATGCCCTTACCAGAACATGTTTTCTAACTGTCCAAATCCCCAATAGTTTCAAGCAGTTTTAACAAATAATCAGTCTGCCACAGAGCCTCATATCTCCTTGGTGTCCCATTAGGTACTGATCTGGGTTAGTGGGAATTTTTTGAACATTATGGCTGTATCATTTTGAAGTCCCATACTAGTTGCCCATGCTGAGTTTAAAACTACCTTCCAGTCTGATCATAGAATCATAGAATCACAGAATATCCTGAGTTGGAAGGGACCCATAAGGATCATCAAGCCCAACTCCTGGCACCACACAGGTCTGCCCAAAAGTTTAGACCATGTGACTGTGCACAGTCCAATCGCTTTTTAAATTCAGTCAGGCTCGGTGCAGTGACTACGTCCCTGGGGAACCTGTTCTAGTGTGCAACCACCCTCTTGGTGAAGAACCTCTTCCTGATGTCCAGCCTAAACTTCCCCTGCCTCAGCTTAACACCATTCCTGCGGGTCCTATCACTGGTGTTTACAGAGAATAGGTCACCTGCCTCTCCACTCCCCCTCGTGAGGAAGCTGTAGATCGCGATGAGGTCCGCCCTCAGCCTCCTCTTCTCCAGGCTGAACAGGCCCAGTGACCTCAGCCTCTCCTCATATGTCTTCCCCTCTAGGCCCTTCACCATCTTCGTCACCCTCCTCTGGACACTCTTCCAACAGTTTCATGTCCTTCTTGTACTGTGGTGCCCAGAACTGCACACAGTACTCAAGGTGATGCCAGACCAGTGCAGAGTAGAGCGGGACAATCACCTCCCTCAACCGACTAGCGATGCTGTGCTTGATGCATCCCAGGATATGGTTGGCCTTCCTGGCTGCCAGGGCACACTTCTGGCTCATATTCAACTTGCTGTCAACCACAACCCCCAGATCCCTCTCCGCTCTCTAGTGTCTCATCACCCAGTCTGTATGTATAGCCAGGGTTGCCCCGTCCCATGTGCAACAGGTTTTTTGTTATGATTAGGTTTGATCAGGTTTGATCAGGTTTGATCAGGTTTTTAGTTTTGAATTTAAACTCAGGAAGAAAGTAGCTACTTTAGATCAATTAAAGATGTTTTATGTGTCCTTTGAGCCCTGTACAATTTGGATTCATGTTAACAATTATTACAGTGGGATTTACAGGCTGGAATTGTTATTCTTATCTTTCTTTTAGCATTTTAAAAACCTTATAAAACATTTGTCATCATCCTTCTGGAACATAAATGGTTGTATTGCACATATGGAATACAAAATGGTCTATTCCTATGTTGCAACTCTGACGTTGCTTTGGCATTCCTGTTTAGCTTTTTGCTGTTGTTGTTCTTAACCTTTCTCGAGACAAAGACACCACAATCAGGTGTTCATACATATGGTGACACTGTGTTCAGTTTTACATACACACATATTCATGACATTTCTTCTATTATATGTGAATGTTAGCATTCAAAACCTCAATGCATCCAGTTTGCTCACTCCTGTCAGCTATAGTCATACTCCAGAGACTTCCAAAACTTTAGAAAAGTCAGGAAAAAAAAAAAACACACACGCACACAAAACAAAACAAAACAAAACAAAACAAAAAAAACATTAAGTCCATTAGAAATGAAATGCAAATCAATTAGATAGGTTATGAATGTAATGAGCATGGATAGGAAGAAAAAAAAATAATGGTAGATACTTCTATATATATTAACTATATATTTTGTTTTAAAGATTCTCTCAATTTAGTATGTATTGCCCATAACTGTGCTAAAAACAGCTGCTGTAATCACTAAGGTGAATTATAATGAAAACCATAGCTGGCCTATTAATATTTCTCTCCCCCTTCCCCAGGTATTGTACTGTGGTTGACCTGAGAAATCCTACTCTATGCAACGTGATCTTGTTCTATTCAAGAAGAAGATAGTTTCCAGGAATTTAAATAGCATGTTTGACAGGATTTCTCTATAAAATTAAATTTCATAGCAATACTACCTTATCTGAGGTACACCAGAGAAAACAGTATGAAGGGCATAGCACACTGTGGTATTTAAAATCGCATAGCTAAATGCACGAACTTCCTGCCACTAGAAAGAGCAAGGCTCACTATCTCTGTCACTAAGAGAAAACTCGAAGCATCAGACTGGAAGTGTCAAGAGTATTCTGTTTTCTATAAAAAATTATAAAAGGCTTCAGGGAAGAAAGAGAGTTAAAACACTATCCAGCACTATCCCCTTTATGAACCAATGTACATAGCTAATGTACTTAAGTACAATGTTACAGCAAGTCTCAAGGAGTATGCAGTTAAGTTGTCCCACTGCAAGAAGGCCACAATTTATTACTATCTGCTGTGGACTTCAGAGCACACTGTAATACAGAATTCTAAGGTAGATTTAGGGGTGTCAATAAATATTTAAGATAACTAAACAAATTTGACTAATTGAAGTAGAGCACAGGAACTTTGCTCAAACTACCAAGAGTATTTTTTTATGTCTGTTCTATCTAGAACATCTATCTCCAGTAAAACGGAAAACTGACCTTTCAAACAGGGAAACTCTGGAGGCCATCTGGTCCAGTCCTCCTGCTCAGGCAGGGCCTCTGAGAGCTGCTTTCCCAGGACCATTCCCAGACAGCTGGGAATTGATTGATTGATTAACTTCAGAGTAAGGTAAGACAACTGGGAATTGATTGATTACCTTCAGAGTGGAAAAAAAAGTATGTCCTTATGTCTAAGCAGAATTCCCACAGTGCAACTTGTGACTGCTGCCACATGTCTTATCTCTGAGGAGAGGCAGGCTGTGCCTTCCCTGCCTTCCCTGCGCCTTCTCATCATTAGGTGGCTGAAGTTCACCCAGCCTCTCCTTGCACATTGTGTGCCAGTCCTTGAACCATCCTGGGAGCCCTTGCCTGCACTGACTGTGGTATGTCAGGGCCCAGCTGGTACTGTGGAACCCAGAACTAGTCACAGGGCTCCAGGTCCTCTCTCACAAGTGCCAAATTGAGGGGAGGGATCACTTCCCTCAGCATGCTGGCTGCTCTCTTGCCAGTACAGAGCAGGATGCTGCTGTTCTTCTCCACAGCAAAGGCAAGCTGCTGACTTTGAAATTGTTGAACCCAGAATACCAGGTCAACATATGTCAATAAACACTATACTCAATATACTTAGCCAATATGTAATTAGGTCAGTCAGCAACTGATTGGTTTAATGCAGCACTTTTGCTCCAAAAGAGTACAAAGTGTCTGAATTGCCCAGGTTGTTTCCCCATCTAATCTTGACACAGTAAGCTGCTCTTGGGCTTGTGCAGTCTCCCTGCCTTTGTGCCCTTGAGTAGGATATGAATTTAAGGTTACCCTGAAAGAAAAAAACTTTCCTGCTCCTTAGTTTTAAGGATAACAGAACCGGTTTTAATTTCTTTCAAGTCTGCAGGAGTCTTTCCATTGGCTTGAGATCAAGATCTACAGAATTAATAGGCATTTACCACAGATCCCCAGGCACAACCTGATATTAGGCTGTTACTAAATCAAACTGTTCACTGTACAAAACTTTGGAAGAAATATGAATGAAAAAATTGTTCATTTTCTCAAAAAAACAAAGGAGTTATGTGCTGCTTTGCTACTTGCCTTTAGTTTCCAAAATAGTCTTTATTATGCCCATTCTTTTGTCTGAAATAAGTAAAACAGGAAGGTTTAAAAGTATCTTTAGGAATAAGTATTAATGAAGCACTAATACGTAGAAAGGGTATTTTACAGAAGATATAATAGATGGAAAACTGTGTCTAGTGATTTTCAGAAGCTGTTAAAACTAGGCATTTTTTTTAAACTCTTACCAAGGTTTTAAAATATTATCAAATTAGGAAAAATACTAAGGAGCTTTTAAAATTCTAAAGTAAAATACAAACCAAGAAAATATTTTGTTCCCTTGGTTAGCATAATTTCATTAGGATGTTGCTAAAGTGATCAATATCAATAATAATACAGCTCTGTAATTATACAGTACCAAAATATTTCCCTCTTATTTTATACATGGTAAACAGCAAAGTCAATATCAGATGCATAATAGCAATAGAATCTTGATATTTCCATATTTTGTAGAGGTGTTTTGATAAGTAAACTGTTCTGAAAAGAAGTACTCTTTTATAAATGATTACCGGTACATCTTTGATGCAGAACCTCCTTCCTGGCTTGTTTTTTCAAATGTGCAACCCACCTTATTGCCATGATTAAGAGCAAAAAAACAGTACAAGAATGGGAATTTGTCACCAAGATGCCACATTTCAAAACCCCTCACCAGTTACAGGAAAGTTTCAGAATGAAAAATGTTTTTTAGATGAATCAATCTACCTGCCTACCTAACAATGACAGAGTGAGTAAGGTGAAGTTGCCATTAATAAAAATCCATCAGATCATTTAATGTTAAACAGAAATTAAAGCTATTTTGATTTGAAGATATACTTTATCTGCATAATTAGTGTAATATTTTCTGTGAGCTTACCATCCCAGGATACTAGGCATCTGCAAAATGATCTTATAGTTTTGAGAGCACAGAGAAAATCATGAGATCAATCCTTTTCATGATAGACAGAGGCTTTGACATCTGGCAATCCTGTTCCAGCTTCTGAGTATTTAAAAACCTTGCATCCTTCCTATTTGGAAAATACACCAAATCACCAGCATATTATAATATTCAGTTCTTTTCTATGCCAGACAAATATACAAAAAGATAGAGTAAAAGACCAGCTGGACAATGGGTGGACCAGAAGTTCCTAGCTTATAAAAAAATAAAGGTATTGGTATACAGACCCTGTTCAAGAACTATATATCTATTTCACATGAATTAGTTGCTGGGCAAATTATAGAATAAATTCTTACACTATGAATGGTGTAAGAGCCAAAATGGTTCTTTCCTCTTTCTGTGCTACCTAAAGGACCTTCATCACTAAGTTAGACTAATGCATCCTCTAGCCAGGGATCCTTGTCTCCTTTGCTACATGGCACAATTTTAACAGGAAGCATAAAGTTCCTCAAAGTAGTCTGTAGCCAGGTACCTGCTGGATTCATCCCTGAGAAATATTTGACTTTTGACACACTTAGTTTCTGACTCAGACATTCCCAAGACCAAATCCCAAACTGTGATTCTGAAATTCTGGAACAGTTACTATCTCAGTTTGATTTTAGTCTCCCAAGCTGTACTTCTGAACTTAATTTCTATTGCTGGGAACTGGTAGATTATTCACCTTTGAAGATCTGACGTTAAATAGTTTGCTGAAGTTCAACCATTTACATGGAAAGGAATTCCAAAAATCCCTCCCAAATCCCTCATGTTTCAAAACCCTTAATCTAATTTCCTCTGATCATCAAAAGTTTATGGATAAATGTATGGATAGGGATAAATGGATAAAGCAACTGCATGGCATATTGGCATATGCTTTTAAATCTGTCAGAATATACATTATGTGAATAAACCAGACCAGCTTCAGTTTAGAGCTTGTGTATTTCACAGCACACAAACTTTATTAAACATCATTACAAAGATCAATTACTTTAAAAGTTAGTTTGTTGTTCCCATCTTGCCATACTATTCAATAGGCTTAGATTTAAAATATATTCAAATTATTTTTGTTGTGATAAGGTGTGATACTGTTGTGACATTAAAAGTATCTTGCTTTTCTTTTTAAGCTGCATATTACCTTAACAATAATACTGTAAATTTTATCTAGAGTAAAATTCTAGAATAGAAAGAAATCACAAGCAAGAAAAAGCCTGCAAAAGAGTGTCATCTGAAAGATTTTATGACGTATGATTCACTGTATCTTTACCAAAAGGATCGGCATCAACAGGGATTTCTGGTGTTCATGGGGAAAAAAATGAAACTATGTTTTACAAGGGATGAGGTAAAGTATTTATTTATTTATTTATTTATTTGTCAATCTGTCAAAGCAACAGTAATAGCAAAAGGGTCAGGTTGTAATCACAGATATATTCTTTCATCATCACTTATCCAGTAACTTCTGCAGGGTTCATATGCACAAAACCCCTTTCAAATATAAATGGCAAAATGTCTCACCTGTAATTAAGGTCATGCACAGCATCATGCTCTGCAAATGATTACCAGAAAAGTACTAAGGAAGGTCAAAGAAAAAGATTTGATTCTCAAAATATCTTACTCTATCTCAGAACTAAGCCATCAGGTCGTTCCATATTTGTAGATGCGGTTCTACAGTAATACAAAAACTGGCACCCTTGCATTGCTTACACTGAAGATGTGAGGTGTAAGACCTCATATGACTCACCATGAATCTGGACAATAGCAGTATCTTCTTCTACAGTTAAATCAAAATCACTTCAATGAACAGAGATGGAGCAGTTGAAACAAAAACAAAACAAAACAAAACAAAAAACAACCAACCAAACAGAAAAACTTATTATTCAAAGAAGAGAAAAATTGAATTTTTATTGTTTATTTAGATGAATAATGAGATGTTTATATTTAAGTGGAAGTATTCAAAGGAAAGTTTATACAACCTATTTCTAAGGATAGGTTAAAAAGTATCAACAAAATTATAGGCAGTACATAAGCTAAAAATGATTTTAGAGATGTGCAGACTCTTTCCTGGGTCTGAGAATATCAAAGACCAAGAAAGAGTGCAAATAATTTTTTTTGAGACTATCCTGGAGAAACACATATCTTCTCCTCTTTTTTAGTTTGATTTTTTCTTCACTGCCTTTTCTTCATCTTCCTCTCCCCCCTCCCAACACACACAACCTCCACCCTCAAAGCAAAAGAGAAATAGTCGTTTCCTCCTCAACCTCCACCAATTTTCCTGACGTTGTAATTAAAGAGCTGACAGGGAAAGTGCAGTACTCACTGTGAAATGAAATTGTTGCACTAAAGAGAGTCGTAGACAGCTCAGTGATAAGATAATTTAGATGGCAAGGGAAGGCAGCTAATGTATATGTGGGTATAAATGACAAAGAGCGGAGATTCAAGCTTTTGAAAACGTGGTTCAGACATCTCCTCTTGAGACTGTGAGGAAGAAGGTGCAGAGCTGTACTTTAGCTTTCCTGCCAGTCATAGGTAGAATCTGAGAGCTATTGAACAGGAGCTTCATCTGAATAAGAAAGGAAGAGACAGAAGGAAACTGATGGCAGGTAAGTGTCGTTAAAGCAGAATGGTGTAATGAGGGAAAAAGTAACAAATAGAAAGAAAAACATGGTGGTTTCCTAAAGAAAAGAGCCAAAGCATTTTGAAATATTGTTTCTTTTCAATACAGGAAGGGATAATGAGAACACAGTAGCTGAACTGCAGGTATAAAGTAAACGTTTTCTTTCTTTTTCTTTTTTTTTTTCTTTTTTTTTTTTCTTTTTCCTTTTTCTTTTTTTTCTTTTTCTTTTTTCTTTTTTTTTTTTTTTTCTTTTCCTTTTTTCTTTTTCTTTTTCTTTTTTTTTCTTTTTCTTTTTTCTTTTTTTTTTCTTTTTCTTTTTCTTTTTCTTTTTTCTTTTTTTTTTCTTTTTCTTTTTCTTTTTCTTTTTTCTTTTTCTTTTTCTTTTTCTTTTTCTTTTTCTTTTTCTTTTTCTTTTTCTTTTTCTTTTTCTTTTTCTTTTTCTTTTTCTTTCTTTCTCTCTTTTTCTGTCTGTCTGACTGTCTCTCTCTCTCTTTCTTTCTTTATCTCTCTCTGAAGCAAACCATGATGAATTACGTAGGAATGACTTTTGCCTTAGTCTGAAAAAAGACCTAAAATATAACGATATAAAGCCTATTAAAAAGGGTGATTCAGGAGGACTGGAACATGTGGTATAATATATAAAAAAGGAGAATATCAGAAGAAAAGAATGACATTTGCAAATTTCCTGCCAACATAAACCATTTGGACTGAAGTGAAAGATAGAAATGCCAAGAAAATAATTACAGGAAACTTTTGAAGAGTGTAGGTCTGAATGATGATCTAAAGCAGGAAGTATGAGCACCACAATGTCCATAATAAAGGATCTCCACTACCTTGACATTTCAAAATATGAAAACCATAAAGTGTTCATGAAAGGAGCTAAGTTGAGAGCTTATGTACTACTTGAGCAGACAGAGAGACCCACAGCTTTATTTGTTTACTTCAAAGAAAGGAGACATAGAGATAAGTTGTTGGTATGTGAATAGTCAATGGTGAGGAAAAAATAGATTTAGATACCCTAAAAAGTTACTGTGGAAAACTAAATATTTGAAGTGAAATATTAAGAATGTTTAAAATACTTGAAAGATTATCATTAAAAAATGTACAGAGGTGAATGATATGGATAAAAAGGAGCAACACTTTAAAACAAGCCTGAAAAAATTGAGAACTTTTGCTTATCTTTTTTTTTTTTTTCTTTTAGTCAATAGTTTAGTTTCACATCTTTGCATGACCAGAATGCTAGATCATTAGCTCTAGAATCAAATTATGGTCTTGAGGAATGGATTTTTATGTTATAGCCAAAGTAAGGACACACGCATCTTGTAAGAAGCCTTACACCAATTTTATAATACTGTTTTTGACTAAAAATCAAAATCAGTTCTGAGAATCATTTAGGTCATGTCAAAACTCTATACACAGATTTGTTAAAACTGACTTTAATGAAAGATATTTACAAAAATCATAGTTGACTCATGGCCTTCTTATCAAACATAGCTAAATCTCTCATTGTTATACAAAAGACAGGGCAGTAAGTGTGGATGAATGCAAACTGTAAAGTCAAGGCAATATCTGCTGAACAATCATGAACACCACTGGAGAATGCAAAGAGTACTAATGAATTTATATGCAGGGAATGTTAGCCTAATACCTATAAACTAAACTAATGAACAGTAAAATGTTGAAGAAACCTGTGTATAAAGCATAAGTGAATTTCACCAAACCATTTTTTCTTGTGATGCTTGAAGACAGAATCACTGTTTCTTACATTAGGTATCTATCATTTGATAATGGTTTCTATGTAGAATTTACTGAAATATACTCAAAAGTGCAGGCAGTGCAGAACATCTTTGCTTTTTCATCCATTTTCTTTTCTTTTTCTTTTCTTTTTTTTTTTTTTTTTTTTTTTTTGTAGTTTTAACTCCCCATTGTATTTCTTTTCATTTGACTGTTGGAATTCATTGTACTTATTTGTTTAGAGCCTCTGCATTATTCTTTCGCTAATGTAGTGCAATAATCCTGAAATATTCACTCATTATAGTTGATGGCATCAAATCAGATTACCTTACATAGCAACCGTTGCCAAGAAAGTCAACATCTCAAGCTATATAATCTGTGTTAACACTGTTAAATGCTTTATTTTCTTTTATTTTAAAAGCCTCATCTAACCTTCATTGTTCAGTGGAAAGTTTTTCCCATACAGTTATTTATGATCTCTTTGCAGTAAAAAGAAATACAAT
This sequence comes from Anas acuta, assembly GCF_963932015.1. Taxonomy (NCBI): domain Eukaryota; kingdom Metazoa; phylum Chordata; class Aves; order Anseriformes; family Anatidae; genus Anas; species Anas acuta. The sequence goes on along the minus strand of NC_088982.1, from coordinate 17,083,195 downwards.
CTTGATAAGTGAAAGACTGAACAGTTCTCATGGTCCAAAACAAGTCTGAACAGCAGTCAAAGAGAGAGCACAAGCATATTTTATTGCTAGGATCATTTGTTTGTTATCTCACAGAATTATAGGCAAAACTAATTTGTTAAGTGTTTACCTTGCTTATAAACAAATTTAGATAGATGTCTGGCATGGACAATTTTGCACCTATCAAATAACACCCATAGAGCAGACCAAAGAAAAAGAAATTGATTATCTAAAAACGTATCCTTTATGCCCATCCCTGTAAAGACTCCTGAAAGATGCTTGACTAATAAGGATGGAAACAGACAGGAAAGAGGTAGTGACAAAGCTTCCTGACACTAGGCTGTGGGAGCACCTAATTGGCATCTCAAAATGAGAGTTAACTACAGTCTTTGTCTGGTTAGGCTTTGGTCTGCCTACTGCAAGTTCCTCCCATAGGTTCAGCTAGTTATGATGTCAGTTTTGAGACATTGCTTGATTTATGTATAAATTCTACTTTTTTTTTTTTTTTTTCCTCAATAAGGCTGCCCTGTCTCATTTCTTTGAGAGCCTTTGAGCCTTTGTTCCCTTCATGATGTTTGTATAGTAAAATATATAATTTTCACTATGGTTCCTGTCACCTAAAGCATATTTTTGTCTGTGGTCTTGATCAGCGTAGGTACTTAACATTGTTAATTCAATCAAAAGGCAAAGTAAACAAACCAAATTTCTTTAAACCTTTCTTGATTATAGTTAGAAACTCACTTTATTTAACACTGTGTTACATTTACTAAGCTTGTGATGATGATCTTGAGGCACAGTTTTACTCAAAAATAGCCACCTTTCTCACACACCTCTCATCTGTCAATCCATGTAATTCCTTTAAAATTTTGGTATTTATTGATGGTTCTATGTGACTATTTTATTCTGTAATAAGCAGAGCCAGTATCTGTTAAAATTGTTTTATTGTGATCTCATTTTTTTTTCCCAATGAATAAAAACCTTAGTTGAGTGGAGTGAAATATAATGCATCATGAGCAAATTTTTATCAAGAACAAGAGAACTGTGGAAAAAGAGAGCTGGATTCACCAGCTTATTTCAGTATCATTCACAAAAAAGTCAGAGGGTGGCTACTTCCACCCACAGCCTGTAGTTAAGTTGCTGTGCTGAGACCTAAACTTTCTTTACACATCACTTACAGAAAAGACTTGAACTTGATGCTTCAACATCTCAAGAGAATATAATAAATATTGGCTTGTAGGATACTCTGGTATGAGTAAATATCAATCTCCTTTTGAAGAGGCTCTACTTAGTGTAACTAAATATTAATTCAACCAAAGAGTAAGAATGACATTGCATAGCGTGATGATTAGAGTACTTAACTGGATGGAAAGACAGATAGGTTCCAGCCCCTGTTTTAGTGGGTGGTGTCTCCTGGCCATTACATAGTTTAATATTCTGTTTTGTATTTAAGAAATAATGCCTGAATCCCCTTACCTCTTCAGAAAAACATATCAATCAATCAACCAACCAACCAAAAAACAAACAAAAACAACCCCCCAAAATATAAAAAAATATTTATCAGTCTGAAAAGAAATGTTTTGACATTGCTGCATTTTTTTAAAATGTTTTATTTTGCTAAAAATATGACATAATATTAATTTTTTTCCAAAAAAAAATATTAATGTTGTAGAGTGAAGAATAATACAGGCAAAACTTTTAAAAGAAATTAAGGAATTGACGACCTTGATGAGGGAATAGTGTCTGCCCTCATCAAGTATGCCGATGATACAAAGCTGGGAGAAGTGGCTGACATGCCAGAAGGCTGTGCTGCCATTCAGCGAGACCTGGACCAGCTGGAGAGATGGGCAGGAAGAAACCAAATGAGATTTATTAAGAGCAAGTGTAGAGTCCTGCACCTGGGAAGGAACAACCTAAAATATTAGTACAGGCTGGGGGATGACCTGCTGGAGAGGAGCTCTGAGGAGAAGGACCTGGGGGTCCTGGTGGACGACAGGTTGACCATGAGTCAGCACTGTGCCCTTGTGGCCAAGAGGGCTAATGGGATCCTGGCGTACATTAAAAGGAACATGGCCAGCAGGTCAAGGGAGGTGATCCTCCCCCTCTACTCTGCCCTGGTCAGGCCTTAGCTGGAGTACTGTGTCCAGTTCTGGGCTCCCCGGTACAAGAAAGACATGAATCTTCTGGAAAGAATCCAGCAGAGGGCCACAAAGATGATATGGGGCCTGGAGCATCTTCCCTATGAAGAAAGGCTGAGAGACCTGGGTCTGTTCAGCCTGGAGAAGAGAAGACAGAGGGGATCTCCTCAGTGTATATAAATATCTGAGGGGTGGGGGACAGGAGGATGTAGCCAACCTCTTCTCAGTGGTTGGTGGGGATAGGACAAGGGGCAATGGCTGCAAGTTAGAGCACAGAAAGTTCTACACTGAAATGTGAAAAAACTTCTTCATGGTGAGGGTGACGGAGCATTGGAACAGACTGCCTAGGGAGGCTGTGGAGTCTCCTTCTCTGGAGATATTCAAGGCCTGTCTGGACACCTACCTGGGCAGCCTGCTCTGAGGAACCTGCTTTGGCAGGGGGATTGGACCAATGATCCTTCGAGGTCCCTTGCAATCCCTACAGTTCTGTGATTCTGTGATTCTGTGAATTTCATTGACTGCAGTAGGATTTAAATAAAATAGCAATATTATTGACTGCCAAAGTTTACTTTGGCAATGATAACTTCCCAATGTTAAGTCATGACCTAACCCAAAAGAGAGGATAAAGGTGGTCTTCCTCAACTCTGAAGTGATATTTCTGCTCTGGTCTCGTGAGACTTCACACGGAGTACTGTGTTCAGCTCTGGGGCTTGCCGCATAAGAAAGACATGAAACTGCTAGAGCAGGTCCAGAGGAAGGTCACAAAAATAGTACAAGGAGTAATGATTTTAAACTAAAAAAAGGGTAGATTTAGATTAGATTTTAGGAAGAAATTCTTTCCTATGAGGCTGCTGAGGATCAGGAACAAGTTGCCCAGAGAAACTGTGGATTCCCCATCCCTGGAAATGTTTAAGGCCAGACTGGATGGGGATTTGAGCAACCTGGTCTAGTGAAAGGTGTCCCAGCCCATGCCGGGGGGGAGGTGAGAGGGTGGTGGAATTAGTTGATCTTTAAGGTCCCTTCCAATCCAAACCATTCTATGATTCCATGATTCTACATGATTCTATGACTCTATGATAAACTAGGAGGTGCTGTTGACTCTCTGGAAGGACAAGATCCCTCGCACAGGGATCAGAGCATTTGGCAATCATCAATGGCATAAAGTTCAATTAAGGTAAATGCTGTGTTCTGCACCTGGGATGAAGTAATGCCAGATGCATGTAGAATCTGGCAGATGAGTAGCTAGAGAGCAGTTCAGTGGTGCTGGTTGACAGCAGGCTCAGCATGAGCCAGCAGTGTGCCCTGGCAGCCAGGAACTGCCTTTTAGGATGCATTAAACACAGCATAGACAGCTGGTCAAAAGAGACAATTCTCATGCTATATTTAGTATTGGTGTAGCTTCACCTTAAACACTGTGTGCAGTTCTGGTTTCCACAATATACAAAGGATGCTAAGGTCTTTGAAAGCATCCAGAGGAAGGAAACAAAGGTGGTGAAAGGGCTGGAAGGCATGTTCTGTGAGGAGAGGGAAAGGACACTTGGGTTGCTTGGTCTGGAGAAAAGAAGGGTTAGAGGTGATTTCATTGCTCTCTACAACTTCCTGAGGAGGAGAAGGGGAGAATGATGTGCCGATCTCTTCTCCCTAGTAACCGATGTCAGTACATGCAGGAACAGCACAAAGCTATGCCTGGGGAGATTCAGACTACAGAATCACAGAATTTCTAGGTTGGAAGAGACCTCAAGATCATCGAGTCCAACCTCTGACCTAACACTAACAGTCCCCACTAAACCATATTCCTAAGCTCTACATCTAAACGTCTTTTGAAGACTTCCAGGGATGGTGACTCCACCACCTCCCTGGGCAGCCCGTTCCAGTGCCTAACAACCCTTTCAGTAAAGAAATTCTTCCTAACATCTAACCTAAAACTCCCCTGGCGTAACTTTAGCCCATTCCCCCTCATCCTGTCACCAGGCACATGGGAGAACAGGCCAACCCCCACCTCTCTACAGCCTCCTTTAATGTACTTATACAGAGCAATAAGGTCACCCCTGAGCCTCCTCTTCTCTAGGCTGAACAAGCCCAGCTCCTTCAGCCGCTCCTCATAGGACTTGCTCTCCAGGCCCCTCACCAGCTTCGTCGCCCTTCTTTGGACCCGCTCAAGCACCTCGATGTCCTTCTTGTAGCGAGGGGCCCAAAACTGAACACAGTACTCGAGGTGCGGCCTCACCAGAGCCGAGTACAGGGGGACGATCACCTAGACTAGATATAAGGGAAAATGTCTTTACTGTGAGGGTGGTCAAACACCGGAGCAGTCTTCATAGAGTGGTGGTTGATGTCCCATGCCTGTCAGTGCTCAACAGACATTTGGACAATGCCCTCAATAACATGCTTTAATTTTTGGATAGACCTGAAGAAGTCAAGCAGTTGGACTAGGTGATCTTTGAAGTCCACTACAGCTGAACTATGCTATCCTAATCCTAATCCTAATCCCAGAAATTTATCTATTCTTGGATTAATGGTTATTTCATTCAAACGCATTCATGAATAAATTTTTTTTTTAAAAAAAAAGATCTTATTTTAATGTTACATGTTAACAACATGATCACTGTGTAGTTATGGAAACTTTTAATCCTTTTCTGCTCCACATAAACTCCCATCAAGTAGGAACTGCTTGCAAGTTGAAGGAGGCAGAATCACTAAACAAATGCAATTCTAGTGGAAGGTGTCCATTCCATCAGATGTTGGAATTTGAAAATCTTTAAGGTCTCTCCCAACCCTAACCATTCTATGATTCTTTAAGATTTAGACACACACAGAGTTTCTGCAGGCTTCAAAGATAATACCTAATTTAAAGTGCACTGAAGTTAGAGACTCCACTTGACTTCAGAAATCTTTGATTCCTTTTATATTTTCTAAGTCATTTTGGCAATCTTTACTGGTGATAAAAACAAGGTTCTCATCTCTTAACCAGAGATAATTGTAAATGGTCATGCTGTAGTCTCACTTTTCACTACATCTGTTATAATGAAATAGAAGGAAAAATGGAGGTATTCAGTAACTTGTCTTTGTCTAAAAATAGGGTTCTCTTCAGAGTTAGATTTATGGTTCTGATTTTGAGAGAATTACTTGTATATGTCTCCCTCTGTCTAAGAGGCTTACCCTTGCTCTTCTGCTGTCACAAATGTTTCTGAACTTTCTCATGGTCCTTCTAGAGAAATTTCATTATGGTTTAGCCAGGTAGTAATATTAACCTTTGATATGCATTTTCAAACCTGTGAATCAACCAGTTTTTAACTTTGGGTTCTTTTCCTCTCAATGTTTCCTTCTCTAAAACCATTTTCAGTGGGTTTAGATCACTGTTGCTGAGAAAGAGGACTATTCAAGGTATTTATTTTAATATAAAGTTTTCTATTATCTCTAGATATTTTAATATTGTTTTCCCCTCAAATTATATGTTTTGTGTTAATGTCAAAACTTCTTAAAGCATTACTGGGTTCAGAAAAACATTTCCTGGGAAACATATTCATTTATAAGGTAAAAACAAACAAACAAACAAACAAAAAAAACAACCCTTCCGCACCAATCCTGTTAAGCTATTTCAACTTCTGCGTGCTATTACAAAAAGCAATGAAAACAAGGATTTCATCACTGTGTGACCAGACTCTTCAAAATGTTGTTTCTCATTTCCACTAATTAAGAATGTTGAAGAATTAATTTTATCATCATTAAAATGAACAGTATTTTTACTGTCAAATTTACAAGGGGAACAAGAGAAATTTAAAAAGGGTATTTTAGCTTACCAGCTCAATAGAAAACAAAAAGTTCAAGACAATCCTAAAGCTTTTTGGAAATTTGTGGGAAAGGATAGGTGAATATTTTTCTTCATACATTAGGTTATGTGAATCTCTCTCTCTTTCTCTCTCTCTTTTTTTTTTTTTTTTTCTCACAATATATGTTGCTCTTCAACTAAAGTCAAATACTAAAAAAAAAAGAAAAAGGAAAAAATAGATTTTAAATTGCTATAGGTTTTACATGAATGGGTGAGGTCATGATAATCTAATGAGATAGCTTAATTGCCTAATGCTGTGATGTATGCTGAAAAATTATAACTGAAAGCTGATCTTCACTGAAACAAGAACAGCACAGAGAGGGTCCTTGGAAAAATGACAAAAGATTTGCTAATTTTCATGATACTTTGCAAATGTTACGGCTGCAGCTGGACCCATTTGTTCAGATCTGTATGTAGAAGGCAAACAGACTCAACCCTACACTCCTTTTTTGACAGACACTTTGGGAAAAATAACTTCCTTCAATGCACTCACAGTTTTCCTTCCATTTGGTGTGAGAAGACACAATCATTATCTAGATTAAAAAGACTAATAGTCTTAGTAAAACAGATATATATACATATAAAACAATGTTGTTATGAAACTACTGCTTTTTTTTTTTTTTTTTTTTTTCAAGTGTTCTATCCTTCAAATTACATTAGATTTCTGTTATTTCTGTGTTATTTGCAGGAAATAATATGATACACAGGAACACAGAATTGCAGTCTTATTTATTAAAAAATATATATAAATCATTAAGCATTATTTTGGGCAGTGACAACTGGATGTATCACCTTGAACAATAGACAGTTTTTAAACTAGCTGTAAGGAAAAAAATATAAAAAAAAAAAAAAGAAGACAACTTTTCTTAATATTTTTAGAACCGTAATATTTTGGTTTGTTGCTTTTTCTTTCAAGGATAAAGACATTTAGATATCCAAATATTCATATATTTATGAATATTATTATTCATGTTATATTATTATTCATATTATATTATAATATGAATATTAAATTCAGTAGGACTCATTAAATATTAAAAAACACTGTATGGTTTGGTGATTCAGTAAGTTGATCCCTGAATACTGGAAGGGTAGGTGAAGAACAGGTAATTCAAGATCTTGTGAAACTTAACCAGCTAACATGCTCCCAAGAATAGATGAACTCTATAGGAATAGGTGTGAAGATGCTGTTCTTCAGCATCTTCATATATGGAGATAAGGGAAAGGAAGTATTTCTAAAATTACATGTCTGTCAGGGAAAGGTGCTTATACATCGAGACAGACGCAAAAGTGGACAGTGGTGACAAAGCAATCTCCATAGCTTTCTTTAAAATTGTTTTTTATTTTTATTTTTCAGACAGTTACAAATTATATGATATACAACAAATCAAAAGACTTCTTTTATACCCTCAAACTGTTAAAGAACTAACAAGTAAAAACAAATGGCAAGCATTTAAGTCTAGGAATAAAATTAGAAAAAAAAAAAAAGATATATGGCATAACTTGCTTAGGTGATTCTCAGCTTCATTTTCTATCTCAATTTTTATGCCTTTACAAACTTACTAGTATTTCTTTATGCTCATTCTATATATTTCTTTATATTGACAATACACGCTCAATATTTCTTGATATTCCTTAATAGTAGATCCAACTAAAAAAAATATTGTAAGTTTTGTTACATTATTTATTTTTTCCAGTATTTATTCCAAAGATAGACATATAATCTATATATTTTTCAGTTAATTTGCATTTGAATCGAATAAATATTCAGATAGGTATACATATTTTTTTGTGGGCTGTCTTCCCAAAAGAAGTGATAGAAATTCCATCAGTAATATAACCCAGAACATACTATATCACGTATTATATCACGTACACCTTTTAACTGGCAGAATATTTGACATAAGACTATACTTTCTATAGGGAAACATTTCAAGAGATTTTGGAGCACATTGACTTTTTGTGAAAACTGTTTCCCTGAAACCTCAAGATGCTAGAAAGCTTTCTTTGCAATTTTAATGTGAAAACAGTCATGCAATAGATTCACTACTTTTTTTTTTAAGATTAAGATTAATCTTTTTAAAGATTAAGGTCAGATTGTGAACTATTCCTCTCTGAGCATGTTTTCTTTCCCATGTTTACGTGTTGATGAGTTTCTTATTAGTCATGTTTCCTACATGAGAAATCATTTATGTCCAATGATTTGCTAAGTTTCTCCACTTTCTTTAGCGAAATAATCTGCTTCTATCAGCTTCAAATATTTGGATATTTTTCATATTTCAGCCTCATGTTTGGTTAGGAGTAGAACTGGTTAATAAAACTTTGGTAAAATTATACACTGGGAATTTGCTTTTCAACTTGTTTATGAGGAAAAAATACAAACTAAAATATGGTTTTGCTGTTTGTTGTTGTTGCTGTTGTTTTTTCTTCCCCACAGCTTTGTACAATGTAGAAGGCATGCTATTTTAAGTAAGAACTATTAAAGGACTATTATTTATTTATGAGGAATCTTTTTTCTTGTAAAACAAATGGTATTTCCCTATAGTTACCATACAACATCATCTAAAATACCACACATCTTCCTCAGTACTCAGAAAAGGAAATGGAGATTTTGTCTCAAATATCTTTGTATAGTAACTATCAGCAATATGGACATAGAAAGATAAACTGTTCCACTCTCACATTTTGTTTATTCATTTAAGCTTCTGAGAGATATATTATTAATAACATAAATTTTAGTGGACAAAATGGAATAAAATAGTGTTTCTGTCCTTTATTTTCTCCCATCTTTTCTGTTTCCTCTCTCAGCTTTGCCAGAGGAATATAGGCAGGATATCACTGCCTTAACAGTTAATCAATTTTTTTAGACTAATGGTTTTCATGTCCTTTTGTTACAAGTTCTCCCTCCTTTTCCTTGAGCAGCTGCTGTTTTCTCTGAACCATAGCAACCAGTCAAGCAAGCAGAGTAAGTAGCTCCCTCAGAAAGCAACACCAGCTCTGCTCCATACATGATCTAGCAAGGACTGCTTCATAGCAACCACTCCCATCCTCCATTGCTAAATAAAAGCTTATAAATATTATTTCTCATGAATGAGGACCACTATCAAGAAGGGCAGTGGTGTCAATAGCCCTACCAGCACTTCTCTATTCTCTAGAATCAGAAGCAGCTGGAAAGTTCTTTCATTGGTGCTCAATGAAGTCTGGATCCTAACACTGAGAACAGTTCTTTTTGAAAGAAAGAGGTCAACTTGTATTAACAAGGAACTTTTGAAAAGACCATAGAGCCGGAAATAAGTAACCTAGCAGGACTCCTCTTCTTTGGTAGCTTCTGGTTGGTATTGCAGCAGCCTAGAAGAAATAGGAGCAGTAGGAAGCAATTAGTAACTGAGTTCACTTGTCTTGGCTCCAGCACAAATTTACATACTTTTTCAGCAGTCTGTTGAAGCTTACCTGTCCCACCTGCAGAAGACATTGCTTAACTTTCACACTTTCCATCAAAGGCTACATCAAGAAATACCAGTAAGTTTCAGATTTTCCTGCCTTGTAAGGGCATGTTGATGTGTCAGAACATTAGAAAAATCTGAAGAATGTTTTTGGAAGAGAAGGAAGTAAAGATAAGTCTGTTACGTTGTTACTATTCTTGTAGTATATCTCTTCCTTAAGTAATTGATTTAAGAGGAAAAGCCTTTAGAACATACAAGAATAGTAAAGTATACCATAAATTCAGGATAAAAAGTTAGGTAAAACAAGAATGATGGTTTACACATGTTTATAGACTGGTTAATGGCTAAAACAAAATTCTGATTACTCTTTTATTGTAGATCATGACTTCTTTTTGTAATTCCTGACATGATTAATGATACTGAAAAAGACAGGTACACATTTCTAGGATTTGGAATGAAATCAAGTAACTGCCTCAACAGAACAAGGATTGCTCTTTTGAATTTCTATCTAAACTATGATTTAAAATTTATAAGAATATTTATACAGTTAATTTATAATGTTGTTAATGAAATTCATTAATGAATTTCACTCCTCCATGGCAAGGCCTATAAGCCTTATTACCTAATTTGCATTTGTAGATCATTGGGAGAATAACAAAAATGCCTATCTGACTTCAAGGAATTCCATCATTAAAAATTAAAAACACTATCTGATTTAAGGTAGGAGAGAGCTCATTTTGCAAACATAAAAGAAAATCACCCTCACGTTAAAACTTGTTATTACGTCCAATGAGCATCAAGTGAAAATATCGAATTACCAAAAATGCTGCAAATACATTCTGGCCAAATAAATTGATGGGATTATATTGAGAAGTTTTGCCAACAATTCATTGAGGGAGCATTAATAGTTCATCAAACTCAACATTAAGGTCTAGAACAGTTCAAAAGATGTTTGTATTTGTACATATATATTTGTACATACTTTCCAACCTTTGTTTTCTCAGGTTGAAATATATTATACACTGAATAAAATACATTTTGTTTTCTTCAAATACTCCATTTAGATGCATTGTTGTACTCTGTCATTTTCAATGCAAGAGACTAATGAACCTTGGAGCAGAATCTTTATTCTTCCTGTGTTTTTATTTCTTTTCTTTTTTTTCTTTTTTTTTCTTAAAAACAAGAGAGCTTTGAGACCAGTACCACCATGCTAATAAAACTAAAGTTCAGACTCCTAAAAATTTCTTTTGCTGCCAAATCTCTCTAAAGAGACCTACCTGATCTGGGTATCTTTGCACAGCCTGACGTATTCAAAGCACCTTGCAAAGAATAATTGATTATGGCAATTGCCAGTGAGGTGTATCTTTGCTCTTCAGTGAGCTGTTTGTGAAAATGTTATTCCACTATCTGAAGAAAAACAAGAAAATAGTCTCCCTGGGTTACTGCAGCTGAGAAAGATACAGTCATTCACTGAGGAGCATTGTTATAGGAAGTTTCAACAGAGTGCAGGCATACTTTCAAAGCTGTAGTGAAACTACATGACCTTTCAATTAATACATAAGAGGATAGCTGGAATGTGAGATAATAAGAACAAACATTGAACCAAAGTATGTTATTCACACATGCAACTTTTCTTTTTTTTTTTTTTTTCTTCCTTGCAATTACCTTAATTTTCAGATTAAAAAAAAAAAAAAAAAAAAAAAAAAAGTAACTCTTGCTTTTTAGTTTTCCTCCAAAGTTGTTTTTTTTTTTTTTTTAATTATTTTTTTTTTCATTGACACTTGCTTCTCAAGTTTAATTAAGTTTTATGAATTCCTGTAAGACTTGAAGACTTAGCAGAGGCTTAGATATGCTTGCCTGGCAAGAACATAGTTATTTTCAGAGTAGAGCTGGTTTTAATTGGATGGTGGAAAAACAAAACAAAACAAAACAAAACAAAACAAAACAAAACAAACAAACAAACAAAAATATTACAATAAGTGAATCAAATTCATGTTAGAGGCTACTAAAATATTTACAGCCTGAAGAAGAAATAAATGATCTGGCCAGATGTTATGGCACTTGATGTGGATGGGAGTTTTAATATGAGGAACCATGGTTCCATGGTTCAAAATAAAAAATAAAAAATAAAAAATAAAAAATAAAAAATAAAGTAGAATAATTGACTAAACCTTAGAATAGCTCTTAGACTATCTATACTGTGCTGCATTTACTTAGTCAGTTAGACATACCACCATGATTACATCACTTCAAGGACCTCAATTAATCTACGCCTTTTTATGATCTTTCACACCTTTCGTTGTGGTCAAGAACCTTGTGAAGGATGAAGTGGATGCTAATATTTATACAGCACTTAATGTAATTGGGTGCTGACCTGGCTAGGCACTACAGTTATATAAATATATATAAAAAAGAGGATTTCTCCAGGGCTTAGCATGCACTAGTTCCTAGACCTGAGTTTTTGCTAGTCCTCTGGGCACAGGAAATATCAGATATATTATGACACACTCAGTGTGGTCTGTCAATAAATTAATATTTAACAATCAAGAAAGATTAGGAGTTGAATGTTAGCTTTAGAAAAACACTCCAAAATTCCAAACTAAGCTGCTTCCCTGAAAACAATAGGAAAGCCTAACAGAAACCAATTAACTTGAAGGGTTAAATAGACATTTGCAGAAGTACTATACTTAAGGTTTGAAAAATACAGGTTTAGGAAGAATAGTGACCTAATATAGAAATGTTAAACATACATTAGAAAAAAAACTCAGCAGTTGAATGGACAAGGTGTAGGAGGGGACACGTTTTTTCTCTCTAGATAGTCTCTCAAGACTTGGTTTTTCTTGGGGAAAAAAAAATAATAATAATAATAAACACAAACAACAACAAAAAACACCAAAGTTAAAATGTAGGTTAAAGACCAAGTGTAGGTTAAACAGGTATGTAGGTCTCTCTTTAGAAAATTGTCATTCTCTTCCTAAAATAGCCTATCTTAAGGAAAAGTACACCTCTTTGGCTGTTTCAAAAATGTTGTTCCCTCTGAAGATGAACCTGAAACACAACTGTAGAAATACATATGTGTCATGAATTTACAAAAACCCATTCTACTCTGCTTTACTCAAAAGACTAAGAGTTTTGGTGTCCGTCAGGGGGGCATATTTATTTATTTATTTATTTAAAAAAAGCTGCAGCTAGCAAATACATGGAAAGACTGAAATGTACAGGTCAAAGTGTAGACAGACAAATACCTCAAATACAGTAGCTGAGGTGATTAAATCTTTTTTTTTTTTTTTTTTTTTTTTTTTTGTGATCATCCAACCATCTTTCCATTTTCTGTTTAAGAAATTTATCTTCTAGCTGTTGCTTTGACCTTTTGTTTATATATGTTTATAAACCTAAGACTGAGTGAATGCAGAATCAAATATGAATTATTGAAAGTGATAAGACTGCTGAATGTTTTACCTGTTTTGTTTGTTTGTTTGTTTGTTTGTTTGTTTCTTATAGTGTCTGTAGAATGTGCTGTAAATGTTTACTAGTGCAATAAAACTTTATATATTGTGTTATCTGGATGCCTGTGGAATGCATTTTATTTTTTTACTGTTCAACGTGTAAATACATCAGTCTGCACTGGAAAATGAAGACCATTTTAACCTTGCAAGGCAAAATTCAGCTTTTTTTTTTTTCCCTGTGATTTAATTAATTAATTTATTTATTTTTTACTTGAGATTATCTTACACTGTTGCCAGAATATTGGCTTAGGTTTGTCAACAGAAGCAGATGCTACTAGCTTCTCTTTTAATAAACACATTTTTCCTAGGGAATAATGCTCCATGTTTTTGTGACTTTAAAGATTGATTATTCTACATCCATTTTAATCAGAAGTATTGAAATATGCAGCCATTATACCATCCTGTCCCAATTCTGTCTTTCTTCCTTGATCCTATTAGGTCATAAGACTTTCTGGAGAGTACCTCAGGTTTAACTGGATGCTCATCAGTTGGTCCACTCAAAACTCACCTTTGCAGGGCCTGCTCATTGCCCATTGACTGTAAGCAGAGTGCAGTCTTTGGAGTGCAGTCAATGGGGCTGCCCCATTGCCTTCCATCCCCATGCCTCTCTTGGCTGGCAAGCAAAATAGAGGGAACCCAGGGGAGAGTGAAATGTGGCTGAGAGGCTGCAAAAACCTCTACTGCATGCAGCATGGCAGGATTCAGACATGGTACACTTTAAGGTTTATCTCATTTCAACTTCGGTGAAGGGCCATGAGGTGAAACTTTCAGATTCTTTTGTTATATTAAAGGTAGGCACACAGGGAGGCAAGAAATAAAGATTTCTGATTAGAAAAATCATAAATCCCAATACTAAGAAGCATTTCAGAGTCAATAAGTCATTTAGATGTAGGTTTGTTTGTCTAGGTTATTTTTGTTCCTGAATATCTGTAAAATTGATTTCAATAGGCCTTGTCACTTTGGTCTTCAGCTTAATTGGAAAAAAAATCCAAGGACTGCTTGCAAGAACATTAGTACTGCTAGTATACCACTCCAAACAGAATTCATATTAAAAGGAAAAAAAAAAAAACAAAGAAACAAAGCGGCATGATTTTAGGAAAGACTCGATCCTAGAAGTGCTGAGATATACTTTTAATGCTACACTAGGCTATATTTGGCTTTATAGTTAACAAGAATATCAAGCTGTCTGAAATGCTGCAAGTGTATGTACAAAGGCACATACAGCATGGGAAACAAATAGTTCCCCCTATTTGTGGACCTAGAAGTCCACAGAACTGGAATGTTGTTGAATTAACAGATGTGGAGGTTCAGCCCATGATTGGAGTTCTGCAGTGGATGCTCAAGGATGGGTTCCAGGTACCATTTTTACCTTCTACATCAATGGCTTGTTTTTCATAGCTATTAATGTACATAAATAGTGAGAGTTTTAAGAGCTAGAGAACATGAATACCACCCCACCTTAGCTTCAACCTTAAGCTAAATCAATTATGTAAATTGTCTGATCCAGACTGGAAAACTGTTTTAAGGACCAGGTGGTGCCAGGTACATCGAACAGATCAACTCTCATTGCCCTGAGTTCAGTGCTTTGCATCCCTACACAAAGAGCAAAACAAAAATCTTCTGAGAGAACACTTTGGAAAAAACCTCTGCAAAAGAACTTGTGAGAAAATTTATTTTTCCCAAGTTCCTCTTGCAACAGCTTTTGCACTGCTGGGGTATTTATTCTGGTACACAGCATGGAAAAGTTCAAGGGAAGATGGAATGCTATAGTCAAGAAATAAAATTTCTTGTATTTAAATTCCCAGTCTCTGTATAGGAATATTTGTAGTGGAAGGAGTTTGGAGATTTCGCAGATTCTGCAGTGTAGGTTTACCCACGCCTCCTTCATGTTAAGGCCCCAGACATTCCAGTCCGATTTTTCACTCAAGCATGTTAGGTTGGCTAGATATCTTCCTTTTGTAAAGACAAATTAAGAGGAGATGCGGAACAAAGAAGGAGAGCTGTGCTACTTGACAGATGAATTTTCTGTGCTGAAATCTATGAGTGAAGGCAACCAACCTTATCCATTCTTTGTCCCTGCTGCTCAGGAGGAAGGTAACCATCTGGAAAAAGAAGAGGGAAATTGTGCTGGCAGTGGAACTCTTATTTTTTTCTAAAAGAATATTAGATCTGCAGTGGGCTACTCTGAGACTCACAGAGGAGTCTAAGCTTTGGTAAACAATCATATTTATATAAAATCTGCCTGTGAAAGTATTGCAGGGCTTAAAAATCCCTAGAACAATAAATCTTCTTGTTCTTCCTGATGGAGATAGATTCTAAGGTCATCAACTATAAGGATCAGATGAGTCTCACATGAATGCTTTGGCCCAGAGCTGCACTGGTAATAAACAGGATTTTTATTACATCTCTAAGTGCTCTATGACATGTGTTAAATTACTGTAGGCTTCACAAACTGCAGCTCAGAAGTGTTGTACAATTGGATAGTTCAAATTTGTCCCCTTTGCTCCATTTCAACACAGTGCCCTAGCTTCTTTTGCAGAAGAAAAAAGATTTTTGTTTCCTTTATTCACTGTCTGATTAGACCTGTTCACCTTTTATGTGATTATGGTAAAGGAGCTTAAGAATTTTTCACATTGTCATAGAGGGAAATACTTCCTTACTACACTACTATTTTTTATCTGTGATGGACCCTTCCATTTTACATCAGTTTGTCTATTATTAATCTAAGGCTGCATATAAAGTGCAGGACCTGGATGCCCTTCTCTGCATATGACGGCTAGATACATCTTCAGCTTCCTATCAGCCAGGATGAGGTCATGCACCCACCTCCTCCTGGGTGTTCTGTCTGTGCTAGGTAGGGCTCAGTGTACCAAACTGCACATCTGCATCTACAGTATACCCCACTGTTAAATGAGCACTTTATTCAATAGGAACAGCAATAAATTCAGGGATACGAATCCAAAGATCCTTATTCTTTTAGTTTTTAATTTAAACTTTTGTTAAAATCTGTGGGTCTTTATCTTTCACAGGACATAATTCTGGGGGATATGCTTCAAAGCCTATTGAATCAATGCACATATTTGAGTCAACTTTTGGTCAGAATGTTAATTCCACTTCTGTGATCAACCCAGTTCACTCTGTTGCAAAACCCAAGACTGACAAAATTATTATGATACACTGTGAATCAGAGCTCCTACCTCTCAAACAAGCCTCTCAGGGAAAAGACACACAACAAGAAACTATTGTGGACAAAGTCAGAGCAAAACTAAAGTACCTGAGTCATTACATTTTTGCTTTATTCCTGCAGGGAAAGCTAGGGACATATCTAAGCTTCTGCTTTTAATGAAACAAGTACTTCTGAGTTTCCTAAGCAAAGCTGATTGCCTAGCTTATTCTTCCATTTGATTTTGTACTTGAGATGAATAATAATAAAAAATCAAAATCAAATCCTGTATGTTTGCATTTGAAGTCAGGTCTCTAAATGTTACAGTGGCAATACTACAGGGTGAATATTTTGCAAGTGGATTTTCTACCTGCAAAGAGAGAAGAAACTTAAAGTACAGAATGGTAGCCAGTCAGCACCACTCCTTGTTACTGAAATACTGAGAAATCTTCAAGGATATTTATTTTTCTTCATATATTCAGATACAGATAGAAATCTTCCTCCACAGCCTTGTAGAAAGAATCCCAAAAGATAATCTGACCTTGAGGTAGGTGGTGCCTAAGTTATTCTTGTATCACACACATGAATATGGACTTTACTAGATTCATCTTTTAAGAATTTTGGAAACAATTGCAGAGGAAACAACTTCTGTAATTTTTATTCAGAATAGTTACTCAGTAATTGAAGGTTAACAATTTGGGTCAATTAAAAAAAAAAAAAAAAAGAGGACATTGGAAAATAGTTAGTTAATGAAAAATGACTAAGAGGAAGATTTAAAGTAGAATAGATATCTATTGCTGTTCTAGTCCATTCTCCCCTGCCCCCCTCCCCCTCTTTTTTTTTTTTTTTTCCTGGAAGCAGGCTTTTAATCTTATCTGGCATCACAGTAAGTCAGTTAATTTGGTGTTATTTATATCTGAAAATCTGTAATGTTATTTTTCATTTAAATCTGACAGAATTCCAGAGTGTTTTTTTTTTTTTAATTATTATTAATTTATTTATTTTTTTAAATTAGTTTTATTTCAATATAGAAAAAGTCAAGGTGAAAAGTACAAAATACTATTGTCATATAACTTATATTAGCTGCTTCATTTTTGGCATTATATCCTAATTTTGTCATTTATTTTGTTTAAGCTAAACTATTATTTAGAATTAGATCAATTTGAATACCATGTCTGCATATAAATATTTTTCAGGAATAAAGAAGCAGTATATGTGGTCAACACATGGTTGCATGTGTTTTGTTTAGCATTCTGTTCATTTGTTTTAAGTTAAGACTCACAAAGCTGTCATAGCTTTTCCTGAGAATCACAATACCATCAAGGATACTTCTGTGATAGCGTCCTAGTACAAATTTATATTTCTTTCCACCAGACCTTCTCTTTCATATATTGCCAATTGACAGGCAGTTTAGCTTCCATGGCAGCCTTCCCTTGCAACCATATTTTGGTCATGGCTCATATTGTTTCAGCTATTTGTTTTCATTAAAGAGTTCAATATCTCTTTACATTTATTCTAAGAAGCAGCCATTATGCTTACCTGCTTCAAAGAGATTTAACCCAACTATTAACACAAAGGGGTTTCATAACTACAGAATTATGTTTCATTAGTCCTATCCATCAAAACATGCTTGTCAGCATCATGAGAAAGTTAAAGCACTCGACATATCAAGTTCTAAGGTCATGCAAATAGATTCTATGCCTGCAGCTTGTCAAGTGCATCCAGCTGGAACACCCAAGGGTCAGGGACAGAACTATGTCTATTATAAGTTGGAAAGAATTATCTCCTTGTGTATGGAGCAGAAGCATATATTTAAAAAAACAACACCTATTTTTGGAAAAAAAAAAAAAGGAGAACCAACTTGTAAGGAAGTCCAAACATTCTACATATTTATACCAGTCAAAAACATTCACCTGCGGATGGACCAAGAAGCCAATAGGATACATTATGTTATTTATGATAAAATTCAGTCCCATATTCTAAGGAAAAAATCATATCTTTTTGTTTGTTTGTTTGTTTGTTTGTTTGTTTTTCTTTGTGACGATACATATTATGCAGCAGTTTTATAACCCTGTGATAGATTCATTTAATCACATGTATGATTAAGAAGATTATAATTCATACAATAATTCTCACATTGTTTTCTTGTTAATGTTAAGAAAGAAAAAAAAAAATCAGGGTCACCTGAAACAAGATGTAGCCAAATGTAAAGGGTATAAATAAGATACTTCAAGCAGAAAATGTACACCTACAGACTAAATTTTCACAGACAGGCCATTAAATTGGCCTCTTGCATCCTTTTATATATAATGTTAACTCAAAAAATCTCCACAAAAGAGTATATAGGAGGATTAAGCATGATTGAACCAAACCAGAATTGCACTTCCTTTACTGGGGAGGCTTAGGAAAACATGTTTTATATATTTTTTTCCCAACTTCAAAAATACTTGTGGGCTTTCAAAACAAGTAAGACTATCTCATTTCTAGTTGCCTGCTGGGAAGAAGCAGCCTATAATTGGTAGATGCACCATATTACTCTTTAGGCTTTAGTTTAAAAAGCAGGTGAATGCCATCTTGGAAGGATATTTTTCATCAGTGTGTTTGGAGTCAGATGTTTGATATGAGCACTTTTCAGCTGGAAACAACACAAATATGGTTAATAATTGCCTGTATACAGTCCTCACAGTACCAGCACAGTGCCTTTTAATCTGTGCTAAACAGACAGAGGAAATCCTCCACAAAATGAGACTTTTTTCTAACATCAGTTGTGGTTGTGCAGAAATTGTTCTGAAAGGCCAGTGCCCAGTTGCTAAGTATTGCAAATGTTAATCATTGCATCACCACAGTCAGAATTAGCACCACACAGAAAAGTCCAAAAGCTGTTACTGCAAAGTGTATCATTCAGTCTGGAAGTGTATCTGTATTTACTGAAACCAAAATAAATACACATTTTTCTTCATCTTTATTGTTAGAAATGTCTTGTTTTTTGAAGGAAACTTGGCCGACAGCTTCAGATGTCAATTTTAAGCATTACACCATTATGATGTGATGGCTGAAGTTTTTCCCTCCTTTTCTTTCCATAAATGTTTGAAGTCAAATTTGCAACTAGACACATCTTTCCAGTTGTTTTCACACTCAGATAGCTATTACATCATCCCATGAAAATGACTTTGTCAGGAGCATATAACTTTCATTTTACCAAGCAACGTGTTTTTAAGGGTACTAAATACCACTTTGCAGATCTCACTCACAACTTTTTTCTTATAGTTTGCATTCTTAAGGCTAACTAAGGCAGTGTAGTCTTGAAGTAGTTAATGACATCTATACAAGCAAATAAAAATTGTTCCCCAAACCTCTATTTGTATAGCAAACCCAGATTCTTCTAAATATAGCCAGTTTAGAAACAGCTCCTTTAGTTTTTCTCCACCCAAGATCAAAGACTGATATATGAAGTTTCTGTTCCAAACATCAGTGCATGATTTTCAGGGGAATTTTTCAGAAAGGCTAAGTCATTGCATAATAAAAGCCATTCAAATCCATGCATTTTTAAATGCTACCTTACATATGAAATAAAGACAGGCACTGTAATATGAAAATCTGGGATTATAAATTTGAATGATCCCCCGTTAAAGACCTACATGTAAAGAATAATTAAACGTATTTATCAAATATTAGTGGAAAATCAGTCTTTGATGGTTTGTATATTCTGATTTCTTTGAATTTGAATATTATAAGGTTTCATGTTAAGTTTTGTTTCTGAAATGGAACAAAATTATTCTAAGATCCATGCCAGACTCTCTTCCCATAGGACTGTTGTGAGTAGGTTTTCTGAAGAAACATGGTAATTATGCTATACTTATCATTTTAACTCTTTATACTGTTGCTGGTGGGTTGGTGTCAGGGGAACAGCTCCTTGTGATATTTTTTATATACAGCTTGTTGCAGTAGGAAGGCATCTCTTCAATATAAGAAGGCATTAAAATCATAATCTGCCAGTATACATTAAGTATCTGCACCACTAGCTGTGAGTCAGCAGCTGAATTTGCTCGGGAAGCTCATACCCCTCTAGGTCTCTGGTGAGGGCATCAGCCATCCCATGAAACACTGCTTATCTCCAAGCATATCTGTGCATAGGCTTTGAGGAGGATTCATTTCCCTCTCTGAGAGAAGACTGAATTTAACAGTTATTTTGTACTACATATTACAGAATCTATTGCTGCTGAACACAGAGCAAAAGCTGAAAAGAAGATGGTGTCTGTGTTCCTACAGTAGCCCACAGTCCTGCTGGGGTGATGAGATAATTTGCCTGGCTAAATTATTTTAACTTGCTAGCCAAAGCAAACTTTACTCTTCTAAAATTAAGAAAAAAACAAACAAACAAACAAAAAACAAACAAAAACAAACAAAAAACATAATGCCCTATACATAATGCCCTATCTTCTGAGGCTTCTTCATCCCCTGGTCACAGTGTTAATGATCTTTTTGCCAGCTCTACCTGGCACAGGCAAAAACTGAGGGAGTCTGGATACTCTCTCTATTCCAGGCTTGAAGCAGAAGAGCAGCTATTCATTAGGACCCCAGACTTCTGATCCTCTGCTCCCCTGAGGATACATACTCCAGTATGTATCTCTTGTCTTTTTCATTGAATCTTGAGTTTTCTCACTTCATTGAACTTCAATGAGCCTTTCATATTCCTTCTACTAAATGATCTCTAGTTACATGACCCCTTTCTGTTAAATCCCAGGATGAGTTAAAAAATAACAAATAGACCTGTGCTCTTAAAGACCACACTGATATTATCAACAAATTAAGCACACTTTTTTTTATGTATTTATGCTATTTCTGTTAATTAAAATTGTAGCTACTTTCCCTAGGAATTCTACAATCTGTGCATTTTTTCCCCTAAATTTGAAGTCACATTAAATTGAAAGCAGAAAACAGATGAACAGCTGTCTGTAATAATAGGTTTTTAAGTGTTTTACCAGACACTTCCATAGTTTTTGGTATACAGATAGGGAAATGGGACATATGGCAATGATGAAGAGCAATTATGAGATTTTTTTTGAACATGCTAATAACACATACATGTAATCACAGTCACTTTAAAGTGTCTTTTATTTGAACCTCTTCAAGTTTTCTACAGTTACATCCTAGCAATAGTGCAAATATTACCATGCAAACTGAGAATACTACTGTACCTCTTAAATGTCTATCAGAGGCAATGCTTTAATAACATAAAATATCTCAGGATTGAAAGCATATTTTGCAATGAATCTGTCTAGCTGTCAAAACCTTACTACTACACATTAAAAATAATGGAATTATGTTTGCAAGACCATGGCACTTATGAAGCCTTTGTAGTATGTTCATTAAATTTTCTGCATCGAATATTCATTTTATTATCAATTCTTACCTTATTTTCTGCCAATGTTGTTCCTTTAAAGCTAACCATGTTAGATCTTCTGTCTTCCCTTATACTTCAGATTTCTGTACATCTTGACTAAAAGTACGGTAGGAAAGTATTGTGTACATTTCTGATTCCTGAGTACTTTTAGTCAGAGTGCATTTTTTCTTGTGATTATCCTTATAATGATTCCTTTTTGTTACTGCTGTACAAAAGCTTGATCACAGTTCAGAAGAGGCAGGTGAAAGAGTGATGACCTGAGTTGCCTGCACACGAATTGTGACCATTCTTGTCTCTGGGAAAACTAGATAGATGGTAAGCAGAAAACACTCTTGTACTTGACAGTATGACACTCTGAGTGAAGGCATTATCATATTAGCAAAGGTGATTAATTTAAGATATAATTTGTAGTGCCATATGGTTTCTGGCTGATATCCCCTTTTGAAAGCCATTTTCTTTGTTGTGATCTCAGGAAGAATGATAATGAAACCATTATTTTTTACAAGTTTGTACTTATATCTCTAAACCTAGTATGAACACTGATGTTATTTCAGTGATAATCTGTGATAATGATCTATTACAATAGGTTGTATTCATCTTTGGCATGGGGGCCCTGCAAACAGATGAACTTCTTGCTGTTTTGTACACTGATTTAAAGAGCTGACACATTAAATACACAAGACAGACAAGAAAAGGAGAGAAATATCCTTTCTACTTAAAAAAAAATTTTTAATTTCCTGAAGTTTCATGTAGATTAATGAATTGGTGTCTAGGTGTCAATGAAGCTTCTTCATTTAATTCATATCTACCTATGATCTGGGTTCATGTACAAGTAATCTTATTTGATGCAGTTTCCAGAAGGCCAGTTGTTTGGTAAACATTACCAAATGCTGTAGGAAATTCTTTTGCCTGCAAGCTATAAAATCTGTTCTATTCTTTATTGTGAACCTATGAACTTTTTACCAATTATGCTAAGACGTGATACAAAGAACATTCTTCAGTTGTAGCTGTTGGTGCTCATAACTTTTGCAAATTAGACTGTAAAATTTGTCAGGCATGTTTCTGAACATATCTGAACTCCCTTGTTAAGCATTTTTATCAGAATCATATAGGAATTGTGGCAACAACAGAGAAAAGTCTAGTTTCTCAGTACTACACTGTTACAGAGCTGTTTCAACAGCTTGTTCCTCCTTACAATGGAAAACAGAGTATGAAGCTAGAGAGAGGAAATGTCACTTTCTTTTCATTCAAAGATGTCTTGGGAAAAGGTGAAGAGGGGAAATAAAGGCATTTTTTTTCCTGTACATTTATGTGGTTTTCATGTGATATTAAAACTAGTATACAAGTTAAAAAAAAAAAAAAAGAAAGAAAATTTGGTCTGAAGGGACACCTGTAGCAGGTAAAAAACACAGTGTTACCAAAAATACCAATGAAAGAGCTTTGCTGGTGCTCTGAAAGCTTCACATATATCTACTGCATTAAAAAAGTTGGAATTAGTCACAAATTTTATTTTTTTTTTTGTAAAATGTGGTAAAATTTGGAGAATGCAGAATTAAATCACCAGATCACAATGTCTTTGTTAGAAATGGTGTTTTAAAATCCTACAATGCAATGTATTACCAGTTTTCCTGAGGTCTTTTGTTTGCTTTGAGCTTCTCTTAGCTACTACTTAGGTAGCTAGAATAATAGGCGAAAAGCAGTTATTTTTCCTGCATAAAAAAAAGTTCACAATATTTTTAGTATTAAAAACAGGTTCTTGGAGGAATATATATATATGTGTGTGTGTGTGTGTAATATACATATATATAAAGAGTAAGGTATCAGGTGGTTTGATTTAATGTCATTTGGGATATAGCATATTTGTATTTATTTTAACAAAGTAGACTAACTAAGATTGTAGTTATCTGTGAAAGTCTGTGTGTGAAAGAATTAATTTGTAAACACTCATGGCATCATGGACTTAAATAACTGGAAAAAAAATACTTTTTTCACACCCTTATTTTAAGAAGCTAAGAAGAAAACCCACAAATAGGTGTATGTTAGAAATTCAAGCATTTCTAACATCATTCAAAAACAAATTATCTAGTGAGTATTAAAAATGAAGGTGTCCAGTTTCTGAATGAGAATATTGGCCAATAGGAGATGGTTGTATTTAGCACCTCAAAGAGTTGTTTAATAGCCAGTGTAGAAATACTAAGTTAATAAGAAAGACCATAGTTCATTTAGTTATTTGCATTCTTGCAGTACAAATACAGAAGCTTTTATTAATGTTTCATCTGGAAAATATATATAAATAAAATGCTTTGTACTTTTTCTTGTGCATCTCTAGTATTTGTAAACCTTTTATTATTATTATTATTATTTTTTTCCTGTTTGGAGACAGTAACACGTAAGTAAATAGATGACACACAATGAGTTGATTTTTCTCCAGCTATGAATATGGCATTAGCTGCGCAAATGAAGAAATAGAAAATGAAGCTTCTCTTTCCTAAAATTGTTCTGTATATATTGCTGAAAATATTTTTTCTGAATTCTTAGGCCATCTGGATTTTGCCTTCGCTCTCTACATTTTCTACTCCAAATGACTATATTTGTAATCTCAGATCATGCAGAGCAGCTATTATTTATGTCATATAGATCCATATATTTGTTTATAATTAATAAACATGGTAATTTGAAATTCAAATAAATTCATGTGGTTTCCTTACATTATAAGTGTTGTATGCATCACAGATAGAGAAGGTGAGAATCTATTCTAGGAAGACAGCAGAAAAAAAAATGCAGAAGTGTAGGGATTGAATTTATAAAACCGTGGTATGTAACACTTGAACACTCAGTAAAAAGTTTTAAATGTTTTCAGTGGAGAAGCACCGAATTATTGACATCTGAGTGAAATACTTGTCCGTTTCTAATGAGAGGTTTGAACAAAAACAGCTAATGAAATTAGTAATGATATAAAAATGGCCTTAAAACCTGTGATCAACTTCACAGTTTAATGACTAAAGCAACAAAGCAGAATATTTTCAGAGTTTGCAGGAGTCTTACAAAACGTCCTGTCCAAAACTACTAATGCCTGCACAGCTTTGTCATTTTTACAGATAGAAGGGAGGAAAATTAAACTTATAGGGTTTAGGGTATAGGGTTTGATTTCAGAAAGTAAAAAAGTCAAGTCCATGACATTTTAAAGCACAGTACAGACAAAAATGGGGTTTTAAATGAATCAATTAAAAAATAGGCATTGGTGATTGAGACTGGTTTGACTCTATACCAAGCATGAGAGGATCACTTTTGACTAAATATGTCAGATGCAACAGTGCCATGGAGTATCTGCAAGAAAAATATTACCAGCATTTACCAGCATAATAACTCCACTCCTTTGAGTGGAAAACACTCACTGACAGCATAGTTTTACATCAGGCATGGTTTCATAATGTATACAACTCAATAGTTAAAAATTATGATATACGGTAAATACACAACTTTCTGCAAAATATGGCTGTTCCCCCTTGAGAATGATTTTAGAAATTTTCAGATTCATCTATTTGCAAATGACAATATAGAGGCCCCTGAGAATAGTATAGTCTAAACACTGGTGGGGCTGCTAGCAACATCAAGAGCTAGCCCTTATATATCTCCATATTGTTAATAAAACAGTATTTGGAATCCAGTTATTTCAGCTTGGTTTCCTCACCCTCTTACTATTATATGCAAAGTAAATATGCACTGTTACAACAGTATTTTACACATCATTTTTCATTCACTGGGAATATGTATTATTGGTGATCAAATTCCTACACTCTGTCTACTAAAAGCCATAAGAAATACTAATTGCAGAGAATATTTCCCATATTTATATGTCATAAATCTTATCTTTCTAATAACGTCTCCATTTTCCCTAGGAAATGTTTTTGGGTTTGCAGATAAAAGATTATTGAAAATCATTTTTGAATGTATTCCTGAATCCATCACTGCTGTTTCCGTTAGGAAAGTGCAATGATCAGATACTGTTAAATACACTGAAATATGCCTTTTTTTCAAAAAGTCATTAGATATATTTTCACATTAATTTCATGACTCTAAGGCCAGCCACAGATCAGTTACTTACTTTTTAAGCAACTTTTCTCTAGCTCCTAGACACACACCCATATTCTACCACTGTTCCAATCTCAGTTCCCCAAGTTTTGGTTGTTTTTTACAGAAACCCTCTCTTCCAAAATATTCAACCTGAAAGGAGCTGCCAATTCTTAATCTTTGCTTTTGCTTTTCCTTGTAGGCTTTTTTGATTCCAAGCCGAAGCATCATTTCTAAGCAGATAGTCACTGATTGGAAGGAATAGTTTGGCTTCTCTATTGCCTTTAGGTAGTTGTACTCAAGGTCACACTCAATCTTGCTACCTTCAAGACAGATCTGGACTGTGAGCTAATACCACTGTGCCTGAGTTGGTTTGCCTTAAGAAAGAGATGACTTGCTCCATTCTACAGGCAGAATTTGAGCCAGTCAGTAAGCAGCACGAACAGTTGCGGACATTTGGTACAAGTCCCATCATGTTGGTACAGACATACATGTGATGTATGGGCAGATTGCATTCCATCACTAAAAGTGGTCAGTAACCTACTTTACATCTGGCTATGTATTGGCTTTACATGCCAAGGGTTTGTTAGCAGGAGGTCTGCAGGGGTGGCCTTTGTGAGCAGAGCCCAGCAGCTGTCCCATGTCGAAGAGCCAGCTCCAGCCAGCTCCAAAAGGGACCTGCCACTGGCCGGAGCTAAGCCAGTGAGTGACACTGGGTGGGCCTCAGGGAGAGTAGATTGAAGAAAGGGAAAAAACGTGCTGTGCAACAGCAACAGGGAGAGAGAAGAGTGAGAAAATGTGAGAGAACCAGCCCTATCAACACCATGGCCAGTGCAAAAGGAGGTGCTCCAGGCACGCAGTAGAAGTTCCCCTGAGGTCTTTGGAGAGGCCCCTGGTGGAGCAGGCTGTCCCCCTGCAGCCCATGGGTCCCACATGGAGCAGATCTCCACGCTGCAGCCCATGGAGGAGCCCCTGGTGGAGCAGGTGGATGTGGCCTGCAGGAGGCTGAGGCCCATGGAGAACCCCCGCAGCAGCAGACCCCAGGCCGGAGCTGCAGCCCATGGAGAGGAGCCCACGCAGGAGCAGGGGGCGCAGGAGCAGGGGGTCTGGGGGAAGCTGCCACCTTGGGGGGACCGGTGTTGGAGCAGTTTGCTCCTGGGGTTTGGATCCTGTGGTACAGACCCATGTTGGAGCAGTTCTTGAAGAACTGTGGCCTGTGGGCAGCTCTTTCAATCATATTTTCTCCCCCCTTTCCTTTGAGGTGGGGGAGTGAGAGAACAGTTGGGGTGAAGTTCAGCTGCCTAGCAGGGTAAAACCACCACAGGCTGTAACCTTTAGCTCCACCTTGTTATTTATGAAGCCTTTCAAATACAATATTCCCAGCATGAATGATCTCCATTCCTTTCCTGCCCATGGAAGAAAAATATGTCATTGCTTGCCTTACCACATACAGTTGGATCTTGTATTCCGGAAGCTCTCTGGGAGGACCTTATTCTCAGGTAAGAATTCTGACCCCCTTGTCTGAGGAGGGCTTTAAGATTACAGTGTGTGTACAAGAGGGAATTGATTTTTTGTCTGGAACTTAGATAATCATATATTCACATTTTTACTTTCTTGAGAACACAGTATCAGTGAAATCCAGCAACATTTGGTTTCCTGCAATCTGCTTATCCTCAGCCCTCTAAGCCATTGATTTCAGTAAGAAGTGAAAGCAGAGCACTGCAGAACGCTCACTGTACTAGAGGAGGATTTCTTCAGGACTGCAGATAGAAAGCATGCACACCAGGCTGTCACTGTTTTATCTATTGCTTTCAATAACATGATCACATGTGATAGCAGATGGAGACTGTTTAGAATGGAAGAAATTAATTCATCATTTCTTTATTCATTAGTTTGGTAGTTACTCTTTGCCAAATCTTTGCTATATCCTAAGTTTTGATCAGGAATTGACCAGAAGGTTGTCTGACAGTGCACCTTTGTGCATAACTGAGATATTTTGCAGATATACTAACGCATATCTAAGCAAAAATTCTAGATGAAATTTGATTTCTGTCTATATATGATGAAGGGCATGCATGTGGCATTCTGACTTCAGAGTCCAGTTTTACTACAGTGACTGAACATGCCTGTGTTTCTGTGTTCTGCATCCAGAAGTTTTTCAGATTTTTTTGCTGTTTAGAGTTGGTGTGGCTGTGTATAGGTGAGGATGAACATAATCACATGATCTGAGCATCACACAGACTGGTTCTTTCTAATGACCCCCTATGATATTAAAAGGAATTATTTAACAAAATACCTTGCTGAACAAGAAGCATGAATATAAGTATAATCTAAAAATTAGGTATATACAGATTAGAACCTTAATCTTTTTTATCTTTTTTTTTTTTTTCCCCTTCCAAATCATAGTTTTGCAAACTGTCATATGACATTCTTTACAAGGCATAAGTTGCTACTTGATGAGAAAATGTATCTCCCCGTCTTACTTTTAGACAGATACCTGCAGTCAAATTCTCGTTTTGTATCAAAACTCTTAAAACTAATTGATGACAATTGATGTATATTTTAGTCTGATTTTATCAGATTTGGTTTCAGTATACTTCATTCACTGAACTTCTTTTTAGACTATCCTGTTAAAACCAAATATGACCTTAAACATAGTGTTAAAGAAATCACAAAATAGGATGCAATTCTTAATCTTATGAGTATTTTCACTGTCATCCTACATCTTTGAATTTGTTATCATGTATTTTGTAGATTTTAGAGAACAGTTCGGTTTTGTGTTGTCCATGAAGAGAGCAAAAGTCAATGTACAATGAGGGTGGCTTTCAGTGACCACTAACAATTAGGCTAAATTATATATTCCTGCTATAAAAATACAGCAAAGACTAGTATTTGAAAAAATCATTTTCTAAAAATCAAATTAAATCTTAGCATACATTCCTGTAATGCTTTCATCTGTCTCTGTTTCATCAATTAGGCCAGTTAGACAAATCCAGAAGGAAAAAAAAAAAAAGGAAGAAAAAAAAGGAAGAAAAGTCACTACAGTCTTCCTGTTCTGATGTGTAGATAGAATATCTCTGGAAAAAAACCTTCTGGACTGTTCTGTGTTTCCCATCCCAGTTCATTTAAGTTAAATTTCTTGGATTATATAAAAATCCATGTCAGCTTGTCCTTCATGCTAGGTGTTCTGATCAGCGTAAAGGTATTTATGGACCATAAACTTCTATAGTGGAGAATATTATTCAAGCTGTAATACAGAAGAAAATAAAATATTTTATTCCTCAGCTTTATTTTTTTTCAACTTTTGACTGTTTATTGATTAAGGTGCTGTACTGACAGTCCTGAGGGAAAATCCTTCTTTATTCCTCACAGCTTTATCAATTTTTCCATATTGTTTAAGGCAGAAACTAAATCTAGGAAATCACTTTAAAGTTGTGAGTAGTCTCATTTCAAATAGATTATGCATGTGCATAAATCTCAGCAGTATAACAAGTTTGAGGCCTCAGTTGTAACAATGTAAGGATACCAGGCATGGAAATTGAAAAAGTTTAATTTCAAATTCCTTTCAGCACTGTTCAGCAATGTGTCTGGGGTTTGATTGTAGCTGCACTCATCTATTAGACCAGCAGCACTAGCATAAGTTCCAAGGGCCACTGTGCCCTTAATATCATCTTCTTACTTGTATACAATAATTATGAAAATAGTAAAGGAATGTGTAAAAGAACTAAGTACACACTGTAAAACCAAACAATCTTATGATTTTCTTTCTCTGTCTTTTTCTTTCTCTATTGTTATTTACTACAGATCTTTCAAGGGTTTGGTAAGAACTTTGATAAGGAACCTAAAGGTCTTCAAAAGCAAATTAGCAATCAAGGTTGTGATGCAGCTACTTTGAGACCAATTTGATATCATTCCTTAATATCAAATACATATTAACATTTCTCATTTGTGACCACATTGGTAATTACGGTTTCTATAACGTAAGTAGGAGAGGTGCTGCAGACTTTTACGACAGCCTTTGAGATATCCTGTTCTCTTTTGTTTCATATTCTATTCAAAGCATAGCTTACAGAGTGTCTCACCCTTGTATCTACTTCATATATACATACATTTATACATAATAAACATTTATTGTGTTTATACATAACAAATATACATATTTATACAGAGGTGTGTGTGAATATTTACATATATTTTTCTGTTGAAGCATATATTGGGGGGTGCACTTCGCTTTCAGTTGACTAAAGGACATCGGAACTGGCCCAGTGTTTGGTTACTTTCTCTTTAATTCAAACTATTTCCTAGAAGTCACAAGCCATAACAAGCACAGGGGAAGCATATGGAGTTTGCAAATCTTTTCCTTCCTTTTCCACCCTCTTTTGTGAAAAGATTCTTTTTTTTTTTTCTTTCCACATTAAGTGACTGTTTTCTAATCTGAAGAAAAAGAACTGCCTTTAGGGAACATTAAAGCCTTTTGAAACAAATTCACATGGTCAACAACTAAAAATATATTTACTACTCATAACAGAGCTACAGAGTTCGACATGTGAGCTTTGTTATTGTGTCTTATTGGAAAGTCTTGCTTAGTTTTAGTCTGGTATTCTGACTGAATATATTGTGAGGAGAGTAAACATATTGTCAGTGAAGTGACTGATTCAAATACTAATAGAAAATTTTCGGAATACAGAAAAGATATGTTTACAAAAAGGTGTAGTAATTATATATATTAAAAAAAAAAAAAAAAAAAAAAAAAAAACCAACAACTTAAAAAGCTGAACAAACACTGAACAATAGTTTTTGAGTGAGAGGCAAAGAAAACAGCCACACTTGAAATATGACGATCCTTTTCCTCTTTCTTGTTTTTCACTCACAGAGTGAATATTATACATTTTTGCAGAAACAACTAAATGCTCACTTACCATATCATTTTGATTCAGGACTCATATACCCAGCTTATGTTCATGCTGCTGTATAAATAAATATAGAACTACAACACATTTGTTTTTGATTGCCACTTCAGTATCCCTTTCACTCGAAAGCTAATCCAGGTTTACCAAGAAACTCTAATTTTGGTTAGGCTGGGCTAACATTAGCATACCAGTAAATACCACGTGAACTGTGCTTGCATGTCTTTTTCTTAGCTTTCAGAATTTACTACTGTGGTTTCTATTATTTCCAGATGACAGGACATGGTGCTGAAAAGTATGGGAAAATATGGTTAAATTAATGGGCTTCCTGCAAACTAAATCACTCTAAATCATAGAACATGGCTTCTGCATTATCACATTGTTGCTTAAAAGCAAAAAGGCAAATTACAGTGCTGGAATTTCCTTAAACAGATTATCTGATGAACCGATTCCTGCAGAGGTGGAGAAATGTCATATATTCTTATGCTTGATGTACTTGCCTTCTCCAGAAGATCTTTATATCTGTGACAAAGTCATGGGCAGTGAATTTATATTCCCACTGGTTATGTTACCATTATCACAACACAAGTATAAAGATTCTATCTAGACTGAATATTGTTGTTCAGCTTTCTTCGTTTAAAAGAGCTCAGATGTTCTTCAATAGATTAAAGCTCAAAATCAGAATACCTGTGGAAAGAGAGGTTGATTTTCTTCACACAGGAAATTAAGACTGGCTGTTATTAATTTTCAGATATCAGAGGGAGGCAAGAAAAAGACATACTGGGGCTTGTTAATTACTAGATCTTAAAAATGTACCCACACTAAATGGCAGCCTGTTGCAGATTTAACACACACAAAAAAAATAATCTTTAAAATATATATTTTTTTATCATTAGAATGCTTTTTTGAGGAATAAATCTCTCCTAATTGTGATAGATGAGTGAGTCTCATGTTAGTTTTGGCATAAAAATCTTTTTTTTTTTTTTGTCAAAGAAATGCTAACGTGCTCCCATATTTTTTTCCTTCTAATATTACTGGAGATTCTAAAATATACTGATGTTCTAATAGCTTTAAAATGTGTTTTGAAGGTTATTAAGGTGCCAAGGAAAACTCATGCTCTGCCTATGGGAATATTCCATCTATTTCTGGTTTGACTGAGAAAGCTCTGCATTTACTCTGTTTTTCCTATCTCTTTTATTACTATATTTTTCTGTCTTCAATTTTTCTATGGACCATAGTATTTATGTGAACTTACCTAGTCATGTTGCTGTATTTGGTGCTTGCAGATACATTACTGAATCCCAAATGTAAAGCCAAATTACAAGCAAGTACTGCAGGCATCATCTGCTAAAACCTATTGGCACTAGCTGTAGGGTGTCTCCTTATCAGCATTCTCCCTGTGCATATGGTTTATACAGAAGGAATGAAATATACTTTAGAGCTGGCAGGAAGGAACTGTTGTCAATACTACTGTGAGAGAGTGGAGCATATGGTGATCCTGTCATGCATTCCTGCATCTCAGCTGGATTCTCACGTAGGAAAGCAGTATGCATTTGCCTCTTAGCTGCTGAAGGTGGCTGCAATAACTTCAGGGTAGACAGAATCATAAAAAAGGGAAGTAACCCCAAGACATCATTCAGCCCATTGATTTGTCCAAGGCAGAATTATATAGGTCAATGATGATGGACATTTGTCAGACATTGAAGACACTGATAATGAAGTTAAAATGACACAAACTTCTCAGACAAATTTAATTTCAGTGCTTTACTCTTCATATTTCTGTCCTAAATCTCCCTTACATTAAGTCCTTTCCTAGTTACGATGAACACTGAGGAACATCAACTCTGCTCCTCCTTACAGCAAACTTCGGTATATCTGAAAACTCCTATGTCTTCCCCATTCTCACTCCCTACCGACCTCCTCTTCTTACAGTCCTATAGTCATTCAGCCTTAATGAGGAAGCAATGTTTTCTCAGCATCTGTTTTTTCTTTTCTCATCTCCTCCATTGGAAAAACATTCCTGAAAAGAGCTTGTCAAAACCTGCACACAGAGCTCCGGAAGGAAGAATGTTGTTGATAACAGAGAATTAAGATGCATCTTCCAGAGCATATTTCATTGTGATGATTTTTTTTTTCCCTTGTAATAGTACATCAGTTTTTGAATTTAATTCAGTCTGTGTGTTCCACACTGAATTCCAAATCATTTTCAGCTGGACTTCCTAATTAGATGTTTCAGCTAGCTGTTGTAACAGGAATGTTGTAAACATTTATTTGCTGTTACTGCCTAGCTGATGTTTCCCACTTGCACAAATTGCACAAATACTTTTCACTTTTCACTATTAAATGCCTCAGTTTTCTATCTGATGGCACCTCCAATGTTTCTTGACTCTTTTGAGTTCCCACCCTCATTCAATCTAATCATTTAGTAATACCACATAAATAATGAGGACACTGACTCGAGACAGATGTCAGCAGATTTTCACTAATTACATGCTTCTGTTTTGACACTGTAATTACTTTCAGAGTGTGATACAACTAGATTTATATCTTCTGATATTTTTATTGAGGCCATGCTTTGCTTGTGAGGAATATACTACAAGTGCTGAAAACTTGATGAAATCAAACAATATATCAGCTCTTTCTCCTCTAGCCATGTCATTTGCTCTTCTGCAGGATAAACTGAAATGATTTGACGTAATTTTGTGTTGATAGCATGACAGTGGTTATTCATTTTCTGTTTATTTCTATAAAAAAATATAAACAAATATGAATAGTTCTCCTTATGTTTTCCTTGAAGCTGATGTTAAGCTTATTGGTTATTGTTATTTTCTGGCTTCACCTTATTATCACTGTACTTCTTCAAAACTGCATGTTTGCCTGTCTTCCCATTCTTGCCAATTTCTCAGAGATAACAATTAATGATACTGTGATTTCATCAGCCAGCTCTTTAATTACACTGCAGTGAAGAACAGCAGTTTCAACATAAGAGCATCTAACATTTAGTTATTGTTTGACCTGTTCCTTCCTTAGAAGGAGGTCTTACCCTCTGTGACTGGTATTAATTATGACATTCTCAGTAATAACTTGCAAAAAAAAAAAAAAAAAAATTGAACTCTTCACTTTTCCTGGAGCAGTCTGTAAGAGCTCATCCACTACAATAAGAGGTGAACTAACCCCCTTCCTTGATACTCCTCTTACAGAAAGATTTCTTGTTATAATTATCTGTTCTTGTTAAAGAGCTTTGGTTTTGTATTTTCTCTTCTTACTATCTTCCTATGCACTCATACTACTTTTTATATTTGACCTTAGTAACCAGACCTAGTTTCCACTTTTTTATGTTTGAAATACACAAACAGCTCATGATTTCATCAAACTCATTTCTTATTGCACCTTTAATCTTTCCTCAGCAAAATGGTATATTTTGCACTTCTGTCCTTAATATTGTTTCTTTATGGAACTGACAGTTCAATTTAATTTCTTTTTTCTCTCCTAGGACTCCTTGTTCACCAGTTTTATGAATTTACTGAGGCCTACCTTCTTTAAATGCCTTGTTTTTGTTTTGTCCTCATTCTTATCCTAAGGATCATGAACTCCATCATTTCACTCTCTCACAAGATATTTTCAATTGAGGTGGTTTTTAACCATTTCCCGCTTTTTGAGTCATTTTCACTGTATAGATGTCTCCAATTTTTATATTTAAAAGTTGTTACTGATGAAAATGAAGTAACCAAGAGTCGATGTTTCACAGTCACATGGAAGCTTAGTGTTTTGGATGTCTTCCATTGATTCCTCAGAAAACAAACTTAATTTGCTTCCTACTCTCTCTGGTGCTGTGTGGTGGATGAATTCTTTTATAGCAACACAGTGCTTTCACTTTTGCTATCACTCATGATTTCCTCTCACCTGAAGAGGCAACATGCTCTTAACAGAGAATAGATATTTCTACGCCCCTACTTCTTCCTTTTACCCTATCTGTCTTTGCAAGACAAACTCCTCCCTTTTATATTACTATTCCAGTTACTACTACTACTACTACTACTACACCAGCTCTCTATTAAACCAAAATTCTCAGGCCCTATTTATTTCTGCCTTACATGTTGGCTCATGGAAGGCTTGAACTGTATGGCTTGAACTGTGGTTTAAGGGACAGGATGAAGAAGCAGCACAAGTTTCTGTACTTTCATATTTAATTTCTTCCTCCCTGTTGATAAGTGGCCTGGATACTAGGCACAAAAGCCCAGCTTGCAAGTGAGCCAAGCTGATGTAACGTCATTTCCCTTTCATCAGGAGACCCATACCTTATATGACAGTCGTCTCTTTTAGTAGCTTTCTGCCACATATTTCCAAGCTCTTGCTTGCTCATTAAATGTGTTAACCTGCTCCTCAGTAATCCTTTTCTTGCCTAATCCTTGTCTTCCACTGACATAATTCACTGATGTGACTCAAGCTGCTGACTTTGCTGCTGACCTTGAATGGTTGAATATATACCTTAATTATTGTCAATGTTGTGGTCCTTCTGGAGAGAGAATATTGATCACAATCTTAAAAAAAAATGGTCATATGCAAATTAGCTCATTATCTTTGATTTTGATCCTTATATATTATATGTCAGGGTCAATGGCTCCAGGGTAGCTACTTGCACCTTATGACATGAATCCCTTGATTTTTCTTATCACATAGTTCTTGCTTATTTTCCTTGCAAATATTTTTTTCTTTTTGCCTTCTTTTCTCAGATCTTATTCTGGTTGGTGGTGTTGGCACTGTGTTCTTCAAGTCAGCCACCTCCTTATAATAACAGCAGAACAAACAACAAGTCTACTGCTTGGTGGATTCATCATGTTTTATTATATTACTTGACAGAACAATTCAAATTCTTTCTCTCTTAGCCACCAGAAATAGCATTCTATTTTATAGATTTTTTAAATATATAATACCAAGTATTTTATTAAATAAAATAAATATAAAATTGAATATATATATGTATAAATGAATAAGGGACAGTACTGTCTCTGGCAAATGTATAAAAGCAAATCTATATATGAAAGCGACATCAGCCCCATGTGATGTGATCTTACTAGTTTGCACTGGAGTCAAGAGGTTCTGTAAAAAAACAAATTTGACAACATTTATATACTTTTATGAAGCACATTCTTATTTAAAATATTTAAAAGTAAACCAAGGAATTGAAATATATTAAATTGTGTGGCAAGAGAGTGGCTTTTAGTAGGGTAGCCATAAAATGTTCCATCCCCTATGGGTTTTGTTTTTCTACCATCCATTACAGATTTTCTAAGCACATACTGCTTGGATTCCCCCCCCCCCCCCCCGAGCCCTTTTTTTTTTCTAGTGAGTTTGAATGGACATGCTTTTCTCATAGACACTTCAGCAGCAATGGCATAGGAATCCTCTGTATCCCAGAGACTGACTTTTTGAAGGATATGGTTTGGGCAGAAAAGACCTTTGTTGCTTCCCCACTGGGAAAAATCAAAGTGGGAGAGCTAAGTCCTATATCCTGCGTTTTCTCTTCAAACTCTCTGTTGTTAGATTATACTGAAACTTAAGACATTGCACATACGGGCAGATACTATACTGGTAGAGAAATAGAAACCTTAGTGCCTGAGCTCTTTGAAAGAACAGACTGAGTCCATAAAAATCTGAGTTTGCACTTTGCAGTTTTATACAGTAGAACTGTAAATGTGGCTAAGGGATGAAGAAAAGACAAATGCTAGGGAAGTTTTAAAATGAGGGATATCATTGAACATCTTGAGTGTGTCATTAATGACACTTTACTTATGTTTGTGTGGCTAAGGGTTAAGTGCACCTGTTCTGTGTTGCAAAATACTGTTTCAGAAATGAATGTGGATGGTACTCTTATACCTGAACTGGTTAACCAAGATTAACCGCTCAAGAACTGAATATATCATAGAATATAGAAACTGGGACAAATGGCAGTAATATATAGTTATTGTTTTCCAAACATGATTTTGAAAGTGAGAATTTCAAAAGACAAAAACTTGGTTTCTGATTCTTTCTGCAATTCTGGTGTTGTGGGTACAGTAAATCTCAGCAGCTCTGTAGGGATTCAAAGTTGTTTCTGCAACGTGTCCATATGTTAGCTCTACTGAGCATTCCAGGTTTCATGGACAAAGCCACAAAGTCATTTCTCTGATTTTGCATTAATCTTCATATTCCAAAGAACAGTTCAATGACAGCTCAAAGCCATTGACAATTCCAAGAAGGAGTCTTCCGCTACAAACCAGAAAGAAGGCAGTGTAGCAGAACAGTGTGTCAGGGAATCTTTTCCACTGCTCCTCTACTTAAAAAACCCTCAAGGCAACATTATTAATTAATAAATATCCTATAGATTAAGGTTCTTCAGCTTGTAATGATGCACAATCCTACTTTGCAGAGTAGCATGAAAGGATAGTCGTCCAAGATTCTTTACGGGAATTTGTAAGATTGGCAGCAAGGCCAGTTGGAAGATATACTAATACCAGGAAACTAGCTGTATATTATAACAAAATTTAAAACGAAAAAATATAAAGATTACCTACACAATTGTTACAGGTCTTTCTAGAAGTGCTTTTTTTTATTTTTTTTTATTTTTTATTTTTCCCCCCCCACTTTTCCCTTGTAGCAGTAGCTATGGTTTTCCAGCTTCCCCAGGGATCTGAGATCTGCTCTGTCTCTCATCAGGAGCTGTGTTGCAATCTGCAGCAATGAAACTAGGTAAATCAGCATATGGAAATAGTTTAGTTAACATGTTCTCAACAACAAAAAAGCACGGTCTGTGTTACTAAGACCTACTTACAAGTTAAAACAATTGATTCCCTTACTACCTTCCCTTCAGTTAAAATATATCACTCTTATGGACTGGATTCACATGTTTTTTGTATAAAACAACATATTATAGTTTATGAAGATGACAGCACCACTATCTGTAGTATTGCTGCATACAAAACTGGCCACTTCAGGCCTATACCAAATATGTTACATCCTTTTTCCTATTCATGAGTCTGCTGTTTAGAAACCCCACACCTGTGAGTGTTTAACTTTCATGATATTAATTTCCGTTTTTTTCTTTAAGGCTAAGACAGTCTACTAATAGGATAGGTACCATTACAAAATTTATAGTAAAGAATTTATACCTCACATGGTTGAAGAATAATATGATCTGGTCTTCAGTCATATGATCTGGTCTTCAATCATATCATCTTCATGAACTAGTTGTTAATATATCACTACAAAAAGGAAGAAAAAAGACAAGGCTATAGTCTGGAAACACTATTACTAATTATTTTGATATATATGCTTGAAACAAGGTGACAAACATTTAATGCAACACTTGTGATTTTTTTAGCACCACTTTAACATTTTGAAAAACTTTTCTTTTTCTAGTGAAGTCTAAAATCTTTATTTTTATTTCTGTGGAACTGATCATTAGACTGTCTCATAATTCTAAATGAAAATATGGAATGGCCAAGCCAAGCATATAAAAGCCACAAAATTGGCTTAACGTATTTCAAAGATTATTATTATTGCTGTTGTTCTTATTGTTGTTGTTCTTATTCTGATTTGGGAGACTGGAGACTGGTTAGATTTAATCAACTGATTACAGCTGAACCATGACTTCAAGCTATGATGTAAACTTTTTTTTTGAGTTAGCAGTGCTGATTCTTGTTACATCACATGACTACATAAATTGAAGCTTTAAAACCCTGGTCTTCTAATTTTAATTTTTAAATATATTTTAAAATAAATGGTAAATATTAAATGCATACTATAAAGCTGCACAGTCCTCAGAATGGAGAACACTGCTCATTAAAAAGATGCTTATACCTTTGTCATAAGTGTCTGCAAATCATCCCTTTCCTATGAACACCATGATAGGTTTAAGCCATCTTTAATTTGCACTTGTTAGGAAGAAAAGTCACTAGCATAGTTTCTTGTTTGAAACTTGGACAGCAGCCCCACCTCTGCACATAGTCAAGCAGATTCCTTTTATCCTATCTTTATGTTCCTTGACCCCTCCAAAGCTGCAGCCTGTGCATGCCTTGGTAACCTTTTACAATACATTCACCCCAGAAATCACTGTCATTTTTTATCTAATCTGAATACAATTTCTTTGGCTTGCCATTTTTCACCAGTGAAAAATGATAGTACACACACACACAAAATGAATAGCAAGAAGCAATGACAAAAATCTTACAGTTATGTATTATAGTATGTCATTTTTTTCTTGAGGAAAGAGATTGAGAAAAAAAAAAAAAAAAAAAGGAAAAAAGAAAAAAAAAGCTCAGATTACTGTAAGTACCCCAAGAGACCAGACCAAGCCCACATGGTGAAAAATTTCCATTATGTCATTCATGTTACATGTTGCATGAGAATTTACACTGCAAATAATATATAAGTCTTTTGTTCCTTTAAGCTGAGGGTAGTTTGGGAATCTATAGTGTTTGCTGAACCTTGTGAGCCACATTAACTGTTCTGGTAAGGGGCAGAGACCACTTCCAACTGACCTCATGCAGATGGAAACGAGCTCCAGGGAACAGACTACTATAAAACAGACAGAAGATTTTCTTTTCAAGCAGAGTGATCTTAAATGGCCTGACAGAAAGCGTCAAAACCAGGGTCCCTCTGTCTCCTTCATAAAGAAAATATTTTCTTCAAATTATTAATTTATTTTTGTACCAAATCTTTTTCCAAGGGCTTTGACAGCTCAGTCACTAGAGACAGAGCCATTTTAGCCAGTCTGAGAGCACAGCCTCTGGTGTTAGTGTGCCAGTGCCAGAAGGAGTATGTTATTTACCAATGCCCTCTTGAAGTCCATGTAAGGTGGCAGAAAAATCTGGTTCTGCTAATTGTTTTTTATTTCACTTTTTGTATCAAATGCACAGCTTGTTAACTGCTACTGAGGCATGCTGACTGAAGCATAAGCAGTGCAAAACCAGTGAAGTAAATGAAGAAAACAAACAAACAAACAAACAAACAAAAAGAGGCACCTAGAGAAACATATCAGCTACATCTACACAAGATGGCTTTGACCTGTGGCCTTCACTCTAGGTGTGCCAAACTATCACTACTTACCTGCAGGATTACCTGTTTTTGCCACTATGTTGTACCCTTGGCAAAAAATTCATTTTCTTCCAGTCTGTCTTTCCAGCAGCCAACTGTGTCTTTCTGGACGTACAAACTTTAAATAGTCTGTTCTAGATGTCTAGGAACATCTCCTCTCTTTCCACATCTAAGTTCATTGGAGGCTCTCCTGCAAGCAAGTGTACTACCAATGAATTCTGAATTGTGTCCTTTCAGACATCCTGTTTAGCAGATCTGTCTGCCTCCTTCTCAAATTCAGTAGCTCCAACCTAAGCCCATTGATTTGTTCTTGGTTAGAAGCAATCTGCCTCCCTCCCAGAAAGGTTGGCTTTAACCACAGCGTAGCAGCCCAGGTCACATAAATAGTAATATTTTCTTACTAAAAAAAAAAAAAAAAAAAAAGTCTGAAATGACCACTCATCTTTGCTCTCATCCTGGTTTGGAATTTTTGTGCGTGAGAGCAAGGTAAAATGATGGTCTTTTATTGCTTTCAGAGAGCTACTCGACTCCAGGTATAACATTTGTGCATCTTGTATACATAGAGAAAATCCAAACAATTATATGTGTGTGTTACTCTGCTCTTACTACCTTCCTGTAAATCCTTGCTTCTCCTAAGCTACCAGTGAGATGCTCCCATGAACCATGGCTATACTTCAATACTTCTCCGTCAGTGGAAACACCACATCCAGACAGTCTAAATTATTACATGTTCTGAAGGGTCTTCCCATGACAGAGGGGACAGGAAACCCTGTGTTTGTCTCACAGTGTACCTGTCTGGTACTCAGACTGTAACCACTACTGCATAACAGTGGGTGCGTGAAGGTGGCCTTTGCAGCAGGCTCTTCAAAGGGCTTTGGAGAAGTAGACCTTGGCTGGAATAGACAAACTACAACTCAAATATTCATCCATTTCAAAATGAGGATGTCAGTAAAGCATTCATACAGAAGAAATACCAAGCAGACGCTTAGAATTTGTTAATGTCCATATGGCAGCATAACTCTGAAAAAACAGTGTGGATGTGCTCATCTCTGTTCCAGTGTGCTCACCTTTATCCAGAATTCAAGGAGGCACATTTGTCTGTGTGCTGAGGTCACTGAGACTGACTCTAATCAATTTAACGTGTGTAGGAATAAACACATTCTTCTCACCTTTATTTGCTTCTTTTGTCAGGATGTCAACAGTGCCAGTGGATATATGATTCTTATGAAACTTGCAAATTAATGCCAATGGAGGAAGAAATCTGATAAAAGTTCCACACTGTGGTCTATTAATTCTACAGAATTAATTGCTGTAGGATGATTGTCTTTTGACCTCAGATTCACAACTCAATTATTGTAAAGTCGATTCAAAATTTAAAACCATAATATTGTCTGTTTAAAAATCTAAAGCATTTTTATTACTAAGCATAAGCATGTAATGGAAATATCTATTAAAATATTTTCATATAGAAGGAAAATAACTTTAATTGGAAGTTTAGCCTCAATGGAATCAATATTTAGTAGGTTTCTGCAATCTCACCAAGTCTATTTATACAAGGAACATATGTATGTATGTGTATTTACTATATATATTCCACTGCTGCATTTGTGGCAGCAGTGAATATAATAAATATCACAACTTTTAAGGTATTGAGAGAACATTTCTATCATTAAGCTGCTGAAGCACACACATATACCTCCTTAAATCTTTCATGCCATGATATTCTTCAAACATTCTGTGTTCAAATTTTTGACAAGTTTCAACCCTTCTTTAATATTTATTATTACTTGAAGTCACAATTTTGTGCAGAGGAAGTGGCTAAATCAGGTAAAGATATTTTGCTGTTTGAGAAATCCTTATCTTATATCAAAAAAAAATATTTCTAATAGCTGGAAAAGATTTCAGGATCCTTTAATCTGTAGGTTATGGAGACATTCCTCAGCATTTCCATACAGGCCTGACAAAACACAATATAATTATGAAACTTTTTTAGCATTTGAAACAAAGAGAGGAAAATTGTTTTCCTCAGTTTTCGGATCAAATAATGATACATCTATAGAATATTTTCCTATATTATGCTTTTTAAGGGGCTTTTTGTACTTTGATATATTTCTAAAACCATTGCGTTGCTCTCATGAAGATCACCATAGGTTATCCTCCAATAGATTATTCTCCTCTCAATAGTCCTGTGATGAATAGCTAGTGAAAATATTTTTATTTCCATGATGTGAGAACTTGGTGGTCACAGAAAAGAGTTTGTCATATTTGTCTAGGGGATATTCTGTCTCTGATAATGGTCAGTTGGGAATACTTGGGAAAAGAGTTTAATAACAGGGCAAATGCACAGTAATACAGGGAAATATGCAGTTTCTGCCAATGTATGTTTTGGCTAAAGGAGTCAGTGAACCAGCACCATTGTGTTTACTAAATTGACCCTTGATAGGCCACTTCTCCATGGATTTCTGTATTCTGTGCTGTTGTGTTTTGTTTTGTTTCATTTTGTTTTGTTTAGTTTTGTGTTTTTTTTGTTTGTTTGTTTGTTTGTTTGTTTGTTTTTCCTTCTGATATCCATAAAATCTATTAGCAATGAGCTTCACTGTTTAATTATGAGAATAGCACTTGTTTCATTATTAAATTCTGGTCTCATGATATTTACGCATTGCCTGTTCTTTCTTTTTCTTTTTTTTTGGCTAGTGGCAA
The DNA here is from genome assembly GCF_963932015.1 of Anas acuta. NCBI lineage: Eukaryota > Metazoa > Chordata > Aves > Anseriformes > Anatidae > Anas > Anas acuta. The sequence continues at coordinate 17,040,944 of NC_088982.1, read as the reverse complement.
GGCACATCCAGGCTGATGACACTGAAAGAATTGATGAATGTACAATGAAGTTGGGCATACTGATGCACATCAGCATGTGAGTTGCTGGCAACCAGGGGCTGCCCTGAAAGACAGAAGGACCTCATCATAGAATTATAGAATGTCTTGGGTTGGAAGAGGCCTTAAAGATCACATAGTTCCAACCCCCCTGCCATGGGCAGTGTTGCAATCCACTAGATCAGGTCGGCCAGAGCCCCATCCAGCCTGGCCTTGAACATCTCCAGGGATGGGGCATCTACAACTTCTTTTGGCAACCTGTTCCAGTGCCTCTCTGTGAGTAATAAAGTTGTGTTTTTGCAGCAGAAGGTGTTTATGCAGTGGAAAATTCCACTAACCTTACATATTCAAAAGTGATTGTGCAGGCATGACAGTGGGGAGCATGTTAAGCAGATCATGGGAAGGTCCCACTGTCCCAAAATAAGGAAGATAGCTAAGAAAAATAGGACTAGCAGTAAGAAATCAGTAAAAACAAAAATCACGGGCCCTCTAGTCATGAGAGAAGAAGGAAAAAAAAAAGGGGCGTGGGAGAAGTTAACAGTTGGTCAAATAAAATTGTACATATATGGTATAGTAGTAAGCATCAAGTAGTTTGTGAACCTGTACTACTCAGCCAATGAGAAAACAGGGGAGAAATCAAACATCAGGTAATAGGGAATGTAAGGTTATGATATATATTTACTGTGCACTCCTGCTTGCAGGACAACTGCCATTGCAATTGCGAATAAAAGCTTCACAGAAGATCCTGTCTGCAAAAATTATTGAGATGTTTTTCTCACATCTCACATCTTCCCTTACAGTGAAGAATTTCCTACTAATGTCTAGTCTAAATCTATCCTCTTTTAGTTTAAGAGCATTCTCCCTTGTCCTATCATTATCTACCTGAGTAAAGAATCCTTCTCCTTCTCCATCTTTTTTATAAGACCCCTTTAAATATTGACAGGTTACAATGAGATCTCCTCAGAGCCTTCTCTTCTCCTGACTGAAGAACCCCAGTTCTCTCAGTCTTTGTTCATAGGAGAGCTGCTCCAGCCCACTGATCATCTTTGTAGTACTCCTCTGGATTCACTCTAACAGGTCCACATCTTTCTTGTGCTGGGGGCCCCACACCTGGATGCAGCACTCCAGGTGGGGCCTCATGAGGGCAGAGTAGAGGGAGACAATCACCTCCCTCAACCTGCTGGTCGCACCTCTTTTGATGTAGCCCAGGATGCAGTTCGCCTTCTGGTTGCAAGCACGCACTGCTGGCTCATGTTGAGCCTTTCATCTACCAGAACCCCCAAGTCCTTCTTCATAAGGCTGCTCTCAGCGAGTTCCTTTCCCAGTCTGTGCTTATGTCCTGGATTGCCCTGACCCAGGTGCAGCACATTGCACTTTGGCTTGTTAAACATCATGCAGTTCACGTGGGTACATTTCTCCAGCCTGTCCAGGTCCCTTTGAAAGGCATCTCTTCCTTTGTTGGTATCAACCACAACATTCAGCTTGGTGAGTGGTGGGCAGCAAGAACTGTAAAATCCCTGTGCCCCTAAAGTTTGTGCTCTTTTGAAGTATAGGCCTAAAAAAATTGCAAAGAAATATGTGCTATTAGTTGGGAAATGGAAACCATGAGATAGATTAACATCATCCTGCAATAAATTAATGAATGCGCAGTTGAAGTTGAATACCTTTTGGGTGGTCATGCTTACTGAATGACTCCAGAAGACCCTCCACATGGGTATCAAAATGGAGCATCAATGTCATTAGTTTGTACCATGCTAGGGTAGACACAACATCTTACACGTGCTTTTGTTGAATGGTTTTGAACGATCAGCTATCTGTCCAAAAGATGGTCAGTGATGCTGAATACTTTCATAAGGAGTCAAAAAGCTGGATCCTAATTTGTTCCCGTCTATAAGCTTCTATGAAGCGAATGACATCATTCAGATAATAGTATGACTTTAGTGATATAGTCTGCCCCAAAATAAAAAGCAGTTTAGTATAGAGAGATATTTTGGGGGGGCATAGATTTTCCCCAGGCTACTCTGCACTATGGCAACAATAAAAAGCTAAAACTTTTCCAGTCCCATTCTCTAAGTTTTATTGTGACTACATTCAATACATTTTACTGTCTTTGTCTATTTTAAAATAATTTCTCTATATTAATGACTCTCTTAAAATAAAATATAAATGTAGGAAAAAGAAAACAAAGGAGCCCTGCCCTGTCCCTATGCTTAATATTGTATTCCAAAAGTATGTAATGAAAATAAATATAAGAACTGACAGTGTTCTGATTAAGGGGAATGTTTTTCATGTGTTTAGATATATGATTAAATTATCATCAGAAATGATAACATATCCATGTAGAGCTTTTAAAATATAAAATTCTACAAAATTTCTCATGATTAGTGAAAAGGCCATCAGATGAATTAAGTAAGAGTGATTATGACGGAGTCATTTTCATGTTTCTTCGGAAGCCCACATATTTTTGATTGTAATGATTCTATAATGAGATCCTTTCCCTTCTCTTTTTCTCCTGCCATTGCCATTGCTGTTGCCATTGCTGTTGCCATTGCCTTCAACAGTAAAATACTAAACTAGATATGTATGAATATGACTGATAACTATGTAATCACTGAAGGAAAATGGTGAATTAGTACCATATTTATCAGATCCACAGGCACTGAGTTTTTGTTCATAAAAATCTACCATTTACACAACTAATGAATGTAGAAAGAGCATAATTTCCCAGACTCTTATTCTTATAGAAATCGCAACAATTTTCAAAATCTAGATCTAGATATATGCAGCAATGTAAATGAAATTATGACTTGAATCTAGAAGTCCTAAGACTTTTAATGAAATCAGGATGAAAAAAAAAAAAACAAAAAACAAACAAACAAACGAAAAAAAAAACAGTGATTGGAAATATCCTTCTTTATGGTTCAGGACTATCAGCTGAGAAAACATACATCCACCCTATATCTAGAAACTAGAAAAATATCCACTCTTGTCCTTCTTTTTGTAAAAGAAAAAATCTCAATAGTAGCCAGAATGAGGCTGCAAATCCTCAGCTGCAAGGAGCTTCTTGCTGTACCTTTATGGTACTGTGAATTCATATTTCTCATGAAAATTTCCCTGTGGTTACTACTTTTTCTGACCTTCCCATTACTTAAACTTTTTTCTGCTCTACTTGGTGACTTATGGCTAATGTTTAAGAAATGTCAGTAAGATATCATTAACATCCATTTATTTTATTTTTTTCTCTTGGCAAAAATTTCAGGTAACCTCATGGTGGACTATGGTGCTAAACCAGACATTATAGCCCTGAAATATTATATTTGCATGGAATGGAAGATGTATAAATAAAAAATTAATTGCATAAACTCTAACATTTAATTTGCTGCTATTTTTATCTTATTGAGCATTCTGAGATGAATTTGGAACATACAATCAGTTTAAAACATTTTATACTTCAGCTGATTAGGATATGTTTCATTGCCTTGATTGCAAGTCAATCTATAAAAGTATTCTTTAATATTTTTCTTAAATTTACTCATTGGATTTTTTTTTTTTTTGGATGCTGAAAAGGCATTAAGTTCATATTTAAATCTCTAAATTACTTGATGGAAAACTGAACCATTGTACAAACCATTTATGTAACATATTTTAATCATTTTAGCTTTCTTGTATCAAACAATATAAAAACTTAGTGACTTGCTAGAGATCAGGTTCAGTTCACTGTGTCTCAAAAGTACGAATATGAGAGTGGGTAGTATCAAAAACAGCACACTGTCTTTGGACTGACAGAGAACTTTGCTTTGATTTAGGTTTTAAACAGTATTATTTTCCAGAAAACACACATCAGTCCACTTTTCTGACAAGTTTTATTATTAGAATATTTTGTTGTTGTTTCATTTTAGCTCTTGGGAGAGAGAGGAAGTGGTCTGCATGAATTTGAAATAAAACAGAATATGTGCTTGTGAAACTTACACTTTCAAAAGCAATGATATATATAAATATTTGTTATGTTAATCTACAAAATTACTTTTATTATTTGACCCATATGGCTATGTGAATACCAGTGTATATAATTCAATCATATATCCCAGTATTAGAAAAAATGCAGCCTTAGAACTAAACACATTTTTCTCCTGTGTCAGAGGTGAATCATTTCCTTATGTCTGAGATATCAGGATATGAAGGAAGATTACTTTCACAGACAAACAAGAGACAGCTGCCCTTGATAATGTAAGATTTATTCTTAACATTCTTTTCAAAGGATCCTTTTCTGTCCAAATTTTCATAATGCAACAAGACTTTTCAAAACATTGTGTGAGTAAGAGAGGCAAGGCAAGGCAAGAATATAATTTTTCTGCTCTCACTTTTGATGAACAGAAATTCGCTCATCACAAACGGGATTCAGATATAGCCAACTATAATACAGAATTTTGAAAGGTGACATCAACCTTTCCAGTTTAGGGCCAGAAAACTTGTCTGTTGGATAAGTGCTAAAGTTGCATGTATATGCTAGCTCAATTTTGCAAGAGCTTGATTGGAGTATGTTGGCTGATAAACAGTCTGCAGCAGATTTGGTCAAGTGCACACAAAATCTATAGAAGAATTATTTATATGGATATATTTCCCCTCTAATGTGGAATATATGGTGGAAATTCAAATTCTCTAAGTCACACATAATAACATTGAAGTTTTACATATTTTGTCTTGTTTTTCAAATATATTGAATGAGCTGTAGATATACATGTATAGATATACATGAGTCCTTACATCTCAACATTGCATTATGATGAAATCAATCCTGAATCAGACCTGACTGGCTTATGTCTCACGTAAACTTTTATATGAGTAATGAAAAAATTAAAAATTTGTAATATCCCTCTAATAGAAAGTAGAGGGTGGACAATCACAGGATACCTATGAATTAATTTATGTGCTAACTCCGTATGATTGGTCTGTGGTCAGTTTATATATAACTAATTAACAATGTATAACTAAATTGGCATTGTTTATGTTAATATTCTTATTAAATAAATAATTGAAATTGTCTTCTAACTTTCTCTTAATTTTTATTGTTATCCGAGAATCACAGATTGTGTCTGGCTCTGGAGAGCTGTGCATTGTCCCGAAGAGATTGACACACACTGTATTCCATGGAGCTCACAAATGCATAATATGACACTAGTAATTTTCTTCTTAGCGATGTTCTAAATGAATTTATTCTAAGCACCTTCCATGTCATGAATGTAGGCAAAAGGGTGTTTTTTTTTGTTTGTTTGTTTGTTTGTTTTGGTATTGCCTGAAATGCAAGTACAGTGCCTGAAGTAAAATATCCTGCCACTCCCCTCAATGATTAAGGTTACCAGAGGAGTTTTTGTTCTCCTTTTAACATCCATACCATTATTAATGATTTTTTCACACTTTCATGCTACAGCAGACCAAATTCTGAACATGTTTTGTTATCTGGATGCTGGCATCATGATAATATTAGTAATATGTTTCACATAGAAATTTGGTTGATAATTATACCTGGATTAAACAAAATAAAATAATTAACCATGTGTTTTACCTTTTGGTCAGGATATTTCAGAAAGTAATCTGCCTTGGGATGAGAGAGAAGGTAATATCAAAAAAAAAAAAAAAGCTGCTTAAAGTGTAGGAAATAAGGGGTAGAAATAAAAGAGCAGTTTTTGCAGAGGAGAGAATGAAATCCCACAGGAATCTGTGCAGGGGTATATGCTTTTCAACATCTGGAAAAATGGATGAACAATAAGTTAAAAACTTTTGTCAGCAATACCAAGTTATCAGAGTAATAAATTGAGGGATCACCAAAAAATTACAGAAGAACCACACAGCTTTGAATGAGTTATGAAATGGAAGAAAATATAATGCATAATTGTTAATTAAAAAAATACACAAATTAAAATACTTAATAGTAGGCTCTTAACTGATTGCTACCATTCAGGAATTAAATCTTTGATTTATAATATAATATTTCTGTGAAAAAATTGGGCAATGACAAATATATATAATGCAAATATAATGCAAAATAAATAATAATTACAAAAAAAGTAAAACAACAACAACAACAACAAAACAAACAGGAAACATGGAAACACTTTACTTTTAGTATGTGCATATCTTCCATATTATGCACAAATGTCATCCCACATTTCAAAAGAGTATGTAAGAGAATTGAAAAAGTATGGACAAACAAAATAGGAATGATGAGAGAGAATAGCTAAATGGACCAGGTCTATGTTTAGATTGCCTGTATGTTCTTAGATCTTTATTTTAAAAAGAAATGACCAAAGAAGAATTTAATACACGTATAAAAAACAAAGTGTCGTGGAGAAAATGCGTAGGGAAGAACTGTTCCTTCTGGCCTCCACGACAGGAGCTAGCAGACATCAAAAGAAATCAGTAAATGGTGATTTAAGCCAAAAGAAAATTATTTTTTCACACTGTATATCTTCACTGCAGGACAAGGAATGCTAAGAAGTTTGTATGTATCCAAAAGTCACCCAAAATTTTATTGAAGAAATATTCTTTGGCATTCCCTTTGGGTCTGCAGTTTGCTAGAGCCTGGGAGAAAACTCTCGAATCTTGTTCTTACACTCTTCCCTACATATCCCTTACCACTCACCTGCTACAGATGTGCTTTGGTTTTGGTGTGACTCACAAATGTTGCAATAATTTTCCCAGACAGGATATATCAGTAAGCAACCATCCAATTTTAAAAATAAAGAATATAAGTGAGTAGATTTGGCTAAAGTCTCCAGGCTACGGCTGCAGGCTTGGAGTAAAAGATCACCTGACATCAAACTGCTCATTTTCAGTTAGATATCATCAGTTTGTTTACCTATAATATCACCCTACGTATGTTCTCAGATATACTTCTGTCTATAATTTCAAGGTTTAATATTAAGTCATTTATGCTTTGACTGTGGTCATGTCTGCTCTGGAGACTGCAGTGTAGGTTAAAGAGACAAGAAATGCTTTAGCCAAAGCGGCGATGAGCTCAGTGTAGGCTAATTTATTCTGCTTCTCACGTGGGCTGGGCATCTGATTTTGAAGTCCGTGTTGCCTCAGTAATCCTGCTTCTGGTGTCTCAACTACCTAATTTGAAGCTGGCTTGGCAGTATCCCTGCATCACAGTCAGCAGCACAGATGTAGCATGTGTGTCTACTTTTATCCATATCTTCTATCCAAACTCCAGAAGGACAAGTTTTCACTTCACTGGCTTGCACATCTATTTGCTTTAAGAAGGAACACAACTGCTTCACTGGGACTGTAGTTTTAGCTGCAGTCATGCCTACACCTACTGTTTCGTCCTGATGAGCCATAAACCTGTGTTCTGGGATTCCGACAAACCAAATGAGCTTAAGCTTTTGTTTTCACAAAACACTCAGTGCCGGTGAAGTTAGATTAATTTGAATTCAGAACCTTTCCTGCCTTTTATGATAGGTTTTAGATTTTACTGTGAAAGCAGGGAAAGTATTAGAAGAGAGAAGAAAATGACCACCTGCAGCTTTTCTCTATCTTAAAAAGTACTTTAAAAGAGTAACTCCACTGTGGGGAAATCAAGGTGACCCTGTGAGCAGCAGGAGGGAGCTTGAGGGCAAAAGATCTGGTGACTGTTTTGGCTAGATATTTCCCTGCATCCCCTGTATTACTCACCTCTGTCAGCAAAAATAAATAAATAAGTAAATAAATTCAAGAGAATGAGTTTTTTATACAGCATGTATACTTGTTTTAGAATTCTACTACACTGGATTTTCAAACTAGCCAGAAAACCAACCTGTACCTCTGTCTTTAGTGATGTAGATATTTCCTATACTGGTTGTCTGACTTCACAACATGCAACATTAGTTCTATGGCTGAGTAAAGGATTCTACTGCAGTGCATCTCATGCCTTCTATGAAGTGAAAATATGATTCATATTTATAATTAAAATTGTTTTCCAATTGTTTTACTCTGTAAGGACCAGTGAAACGTAACTAAAACTTGTTTCTTCCTTTTTCATGTTGTGTTCTGCCATCCTTTCTCATCTATAAGTCTTTCTCACGCTGTTAGTTTTATTGACAAAAGCACATGAAAATCATAAATAAAGAATTCAGCCTGGTTTAACAGCTCAGGAAGGTTCTCACTTTTTTTTTTCTTTTTTTTCTTTTTTTTTTTCCATAAGTACATTTAGATGATAAATTATTCAGTGAATGACATGATGAAAAGATAAGTCAATATGGTAACTTTTTCTGGATACCTCATTCCACCCTCAAATGTCCTCTAATGAAAGGGAGGTAGAAAATAGTTGGTATATTAAGTTATTGAATCCAATCCACTGCCAGTACAAGAACTATTTTACAGTTGTTATCTTCTTGTTATTCAATCTAGACTGAAAGTGCCAGGTAATAAAGACAGTTTAGTGAATTATTCTATGAGAGAATTAATATAACTGTCAGCAGTTTCTTTCTGATATATTCTATTTTTTAAAATATTTTTTAATTATACATTATTTTTCTTTTATATATATATATAATACTTGCACACATCATTTAAACAAAGTAAATAATTTCTCACTCTACAGAGTTTGCAAATGTAAAATAATTGTATATTCCTTAATATATTGCTAAATTTTCCTATGCCTATTAATTCCATGCTGTAGATTGTCTATCTGCCTCCAGAAAACTCCTTATTCATTTTGAATAAGGATGTCAGAATTTGGCCTTTTTAATCTTCCTTACATTATATTTTAATGGCAAGTAAAGTTTTGCAAATCGAATTGGTATAATACGCAATATAAATAACATACTTGTCTACAAAACCTTGTCATGCTTTTCAATATTTTGTTCTCTGACAGATTTAATTAATCAATTTAACCTGCTTATACTTCTTATTCTTTAATACATCTGTCTGATAATTAGGGCTGCAGTGAAGGGGACATAGTTAATATTTGTAAATGTTGATGTTCATACAAAGCACAGAATAGTAACTTTCAGTTTCAGTGTACAACTTGTTTGATTTTTTAATCTAAAAATTAAGACTTTTCAATGTGTGATTTGTTGTTGTTGTTGTTGTTGCAAAGAAACAACACAGATACAGTAAATGGTGTTCTAGAGAATCATAGAGAATCATAGAGAATGACACTTTCACCTGTTTCATCTGTTCAGGTAAACTGAAAAACAAACCATTAGTTTCTCTGTGACCACAATTTCATATTCATATTCACAAATTATGTCTTCAATAAGAACTAAGAAAACTGTCTCTGTGTTGTACTTGTAATGTATGTAAATTTTAGATCTACAAGATGCCACAGTAAAATCTGGTACATTTGAAGAAATGTTCTTCCCTAGTCTTAATAAGATTTCAGTCATTTGAATGGTGGAAATAGATGTCACCTTTTCTATGGAATGGAAAGAGCTCTTTTTTTTTTTTTTAATGAAAATGCGCTGTATGCTAATAGTTTATAACATGGTGACTTTGAGTACCTTCTGTGATCTGTTTTTTATCTTCTAGGAATTGCAGAGAATAAGCATAATAAATATTTTGCACAATGATATTCTGCAGTCCAACAAAATTTTAATAAAATGGCTTTAATTATAAAAAAAGTGATTATTTTAACAAATGTTTGATTTTTTTTACTAGGCAGAGATGAAATGATAGAGTATGATTATGTTTCTGTTTGCTGTTGTCTGAAATCCTGAGCTCAATGAGCAATGTTCAACATTTCATGTTTTGTCATTAAGAAATTTTTTTTTCACCCTAATGCTTAAAACTTCCATTTAATTTTCAAAGAAGTCTCAAAACTCTTCTATAGTCAGATAGAAATGTTAGATTTAAATTTAACTGTCTCTTGATAATAGCAAAGACAGGAGATGAGAGTTTCATCAAGTGTAACATCAAATGGCACTGTAAATACACATTCATTCAGTGGCAACACATGAAGGAAAAATGTCAGAGTATGATGGATGATACTTAAAGGCATTGACCTATTATTTTTCAGTATTCTGAATAATAGCCATCTGATTAAAAACACTACAGGTCAGAAGTGATGTCAAATGTGTTAGTTAAATTATGATTACCTAATTTGCATTTAATTTCCATTAATGTTTTTTAAAAAGAAAAAGGTTTTGTAACTATCTTTAAAAAAAAAAAAGTTCCTGATAGACTCTGGAAAAAAAAAACAGACGTGTTTAGAAAGAATTCTTCTTTCACATGCTTTCCAGTGGCAGAAAGAAGCTGATGATGTGTCTGTTAAAATGAGATTTCCACCATAATCATGATTATGGTGGAAAATAAGATTAAGCAGCCATCTTTCTGGGGAATGAAATGTTTTAATCTCATTCTTTCCCTAGATGGGAAATTACCATAGTAGGGCAAACTTCTTACACAAATACATGAAGCAGGTTATAATGAAGATGGTCCAGAATGGGAAGATTCATTGTTTGTTTTTGCCACATTATAGGATAAATCAACCCTTCTGTCTTTTAAAGATTTGCTCCCTAATTTACATCAACATATGAAAGGGTGGGAAGACTCATTACATTTCTTTACTCATGTGACTATTAGGATGTAATAAGGAATTAAACAAACTAGGGACATGAAGGGGTCATGAAAGAATGGGCAAAGTTGCTTCCTCTTTTTCAACAAGTAACCTATGTTTCAGAGCTGTTAGTGGAAAAAGCAGTTACCTTCTTCATGAACGAGTGAGCTTCTGAAGTTTTGCTCCACATGCTGAATAATGTACCACATTTTATTTTGTCATTTTTGTTATTTTTATGAAAGTTTGTACACTGAATCCAGAAGCAAAATCTCCATTTATTTCAATACAATAGGTCCAGAAAACCATCATCTACCATCCATTTCCTTGTTTTCTGTTTTCATCTTTTTAACTAACATATAATTTGTTCACAAGGAGAATATAAGAAATATTCTGATTATCCCATCAGGCAATGATGACCCTAGGACCTGGGGAATGTTACCAGTTGTTTTAAGTGAGGTTAGTCTGTGTTGGGTCTATCTGAGCTGGAGTCACCTTTTCCCTGCAGCAGCCCGCACAGTGCTGTGCTCTGCACTCGTAGCTGGAACAGCACTGATATCACTCCAGTGTTGTGTCTATTGCTGCATAGTGCTGGCACAGCATCAGGACTCCTTCCAAGTCCCCAAAAGCCAGCAGGCTGGGGGTGGGCAAGTGATGGGGAGGGGACAGCACCAGGGCAGCTGACCTAAACCAACCAAAGGGATATTCCATAACTCCTGATGTCACACTCAGCAATAAAAAGGGGGGCTCTTGTGGGGGAGGGGACTGTTCCTCCTGAACAACCACTACGTGTTTTGAGGCCCTGCTTCCCAGGATGTGGCCAAACATCGCTTGTTGATGGGAAGTAGAGAATAATTTTTTCCCTTCTCTCTGTGCTTCCGTGCTGACTTACTGTTTCTGTGGTTTCTTTTTCTCCCCACCCCCTTTCCCTTTAATTAAACCTTTCTCATCTCAAACCTCGAGTTCTCTGTGTTGTATTTTCTCCCCCTTCCTCTTTGAGGAGAGGGGGAGTGAGAGAGCAGTTGTGGTGGAGTTCAGCTGCACACCCAAGTAAAACCACCACATAGTCTAAGACTGAAGGTGTACTTAAACAACCCTGCAAAAAAAAAGTTTGTTTTGTTTTGTTTTGTTTTGTTTTGTTTTTTCCACATCCTATCGCATTCCTAATCCAGTGTCAGGAAGAACATCTTCTTACACTCTATTTCTTGATAAATTTTCAAGTCTGAAGAACTTTCTGTGGGAAAATCTGACATCTGTCTTCTTATTTTAATCCAATTTTGTGAAGAAACAGCAACTAGCAAATGAATCCAGTGTTTTTGCTTCTTCCCACATGAGTGGAGCAAAAAGTTGTTTGTACTGTATATGAAAATTTAACAGCTCGGCCATGCAGCAGCCCAGTACTTCTGAAGGAAAAAGCCTCACCTCTGCACTTCCACTCAAATTCCCTGGCATAAAGTAACTTTATACATAGGTTACTGAAAGAAACTGAGGTACAAAGAGGCACAATACCACATCCAAACAGATATCTTCTGTGAAATGCATATCTTGATTTGGACTTCAAGCTTAGGTCTACCCCTATAGTTAGACTGTAGACTACTAGTCTTACTGCAATCGTAAGAGAATTCCTTTCTGAAACTGGTAACCTTCAGGTTTAAAAACAGGTCTGAACAGTGGCGAGGTCACAGCCCTGCTGTGTGACACCATGCAAATGCTTACTTCTTCTATCTATTGCATTTTTTTTGACTGCAATAGATTTGTTTCTTTATCCAGTTTTTTACTGTCTTACTGTTTTTTCAGTTGTTGCAGTTTTGGGTTGCCGTAACAGTGAAGAGGAATTTATACAAAGACTTTTTTTCTAGGAACACTTTAACAAAGAACCCAAGGCCCTGGTTATTTTTAAAATTAATGCAAAGAAAGAAAAAAAAATGAAAACCACAACAACAAAAAAACACATTAAAACAGAAAGGATGCTTTGGATGAGGTATTTAGTTTCCAGAGGTTGTAAGTTTTGAATTATCCATGGGCAGTTTGAGTCACTGAATAATTCACTAGCCACACAACTGCATTAAAAAATCAGCAAATTCTTGTGCTATTATTCTGGCAAGCTTCTTACAGATAAATTCCACTGGTTGAGGAGACCATGTGAATGGTTGTTTCCTCTCCAAAGCCAAATATGTGGAAATTCATGTTCTTCCAAGTGCATTTATTAGAACTGTGCATATATTAGAATTATTTTAATATACTATACCGTATACCTAAAAATTATTTTTTTTTTGCATCAGTTTCTTCAGATCTGATTTAATCTGGTTTAATAAGAAACTAGTATGAATATTGAATCTATTCAACATAATTATTTATTCACATTTTTTTAAATTATTATTTTTTCTTTTTTAGAAATAGTGATATATATATTTATGTTCATATTATCTTCAAATTGCTCAGAGCATTAATTGTAAAAACTAGAAGTTGATGTAAATATATTTTGGTTTACTTTTTCACTGACTGAACTTTAGAAACATTGTTTTCATTATAAGAACAATATCCAGAGAAAGTAGCTCAAGCTTAGGAACTGCTTTCACTGGATATTTTGATTCTTGGGAATCTACAGAGACCAAGTAGTATTCAAAACCAAATTCTTCTTTTGTCTTCCCCTATCAAGCTGTGAAGTTGCAGTTCTTAGAGCTGGGCATGCCTCAGTAGGATTAAGAGTGTAAAATCAAAGAAAAATTCAAGGTAATGAAGACAGCAGTGTTTTGATGCTTTTGTTGTAGTTCTCTTTTTTTGTTGTTGTTGTTGTTTTGTTTTTTTTTAACAAAACATATGTAAACAACTTTGAAGAACTAACATCTGTTAACTCACAGAAAACTTTTGTTTACTTTTGTGCTTTTGGTCAGAACAGAGGATACATGACTATGACTACTACAATGGGGCAGGTTTTGTATGACACAGTGAACTAAGAAATGCTTTGTTTTCTACATGAAAATCTTACCCAGCTACAAACACTTCATGGATGTAACTTTGGTCCTTAATGAACACTTGGACTTTTTGCTTGGTATTGTTCTCTTTAGTAAGAGATGCCTGTTAGTGAAACATTTGCTTGAAACTTTCTTTTTCTCTGAGGTATAACTGGAATCCATCATCTTGCTGTTTTTTGTTTGTGTGTGTGTGTGTGTGTCTTTGTGAGATGTTTCAAGTGCTAACTTTTATTTCAGAGCTGAGTGCTGCATCCAGGCTGGTGAGTAATGGAAAGCATGCCATGCATGCTTCCCATTACTGCCTGTTTGCAATCTGCATAAATCTGGAATCTCAGGTAAGGGAGTTGGACTCTGTGAGGTGACTACAGGGTAGGTCCAGTGACATTTTGCTTGCATATAAACTACAAGCCATAGTGCAAGTTAATTACATACTGAAATCTCTGTATTTGGCAGAAAGTTCTAGAGATGAAAAAGCTTGGGAAGGGTCTTGTAGGATTTTCAGTTAATTGACTACAGAGAAGCCGACAGCAGAGCCATGGCATTGGAGGATCAATGACTTTAAAGTACCAATGATTTTTTATAAAGGAACATGACATATTTGAGTTTTCAACAATTAATAAAGAAATGTAAGAAAAGCTATGGATCCTGCTATGAAACTTTTACCCCTACTGCTGTCAGTACTACTGTCAGTTTGTCTTCCTTCCTATTTTTTGTCATTTGCATTACTGTTTGGAAGAAAAAGCCTGAATTTCTTTGACCTCTTGCCGCATGACTTCTCTTGCCTTTAGCAGGCTTATTTTCCCTTTCTTGTCCCTTTTACTCCAGCCATTTATGGTTCACCTTCAGGCAAGAAATGAAGATCAAGTCCTTACAGGGAACATTGCAGCAATCATCTGATCACTTCTGAAGCTTTTGTTCATAAGCCAATTTGCTTATTTGGCACACTGCTCTCTACAGGTCTAGCACAAACTCTTTGGACAGTATCAGTCAGTGCAGTCTGTTGGGTTATGAACAATAATGTCACATTGAATTATGTCAGATGTGACACATGACCCCAAAAAATATGACTGATAGTGATGAGCAGAAAAGGACACTTCAAAAACTTTTGTCAAAGTAAAGTTTAAAAGTTAACCTTGAAAAGAATGATCTTTAGAAAATAAAATTTAAAAAGAGGGCAAGGATTGCCTCCACAGAGTAATTTTTAACATCTAATCAAACAAATTTATTAGTGGAGTATTTCTCCACTAACAGAGTAGAGCATTTTCCACTGTAAAATATATTCCATCCACAAATAGCAGCATTTATATGACTATACCTCTCCAGCTGTGCTGTCTTCTAGAGAAAACCAACTTCCCTTCAGTCTGATGTGTGGGTTTTTTAACAAATCTGGGGAGATTATGCTAGATATATATCATATGCTCCCTCTAGTTTAGATTGTATTATACATGTACGTGTACTGCTTTTTCTTAAGTTCCCTTCTTCAAATTGATGGCTCCCTAGTGGGCTTTTTAACACTTATGTGGTGTTTATCATCTTTACAAGATCTCTTAAATATGTGTGATTGTACTTAGCTTCATGAGGTGAGAGTGAACTGAATGGACAACAGATCTGTCAATGGTGTTTAAGGTTAGTTTTACAGGTCTCAATTTCTGATTATGCAGTGAAACTTCCTACATGTTAACATCTGATATAAATCCCATGACACGTGTTTCAGGGTCAGGCTGTTGGATGATATAAATGCTGTATATGGAACCAATGACTCCGAGAGAGGTACAGTTGTTGCTCATAATGTCAAAGACGGAAAGGAGATTCATGGTGTTATAAGCATTTTAAACTGTATTTACCATTATGAAAATAAACTTTCCACAGCTCGTATAAATGATTACACTTTTAAAATAGGAGTTAGAGACCTTTCAGCTCTAGACTTTTCACTATAAGGTTTATAACACTATAGTTGTAGACAGGGCACATTCCATGTGAGCATCTTGTTTCATCAGAAGATGTGAAAGATCTGAAGTGGATTAAAAAAATGGTAATAGGTAGGAGCTCTGGAGGAGCTATGTAAGGAAAACAATTGTCTGTCACAGGGAATATATGGCTTTTGTAAGAATAAAAGATACTATCACCAGAATACATCATGGTTTTGCCTTCTGACGGAATTAACCTACATATAATGCAAACCCAACAGTTTCATAAATTCATTTTGTCCACTGGCAAGTAGGTCACATTTCCTATCCAGTTTATCTCTATTTCCAATACATCAATTTCTTCAGGAAAGGAGATTTTTATAGAAAGTCTTAACGGTCTTGTGGAACATCTATGGTTTAAGATGTTTAATGGTTTTGGAAGTCTGATGCTGAATTTACTTAAACATTTATGTTAGTTTTTGTTAGAAATAGCTGATGAAAGATAAGTCAGAGAACAATGCAGTATGCAAAAGGGTTGGTTGCTTTCTTCATAAGCAAGCATAGTAAGTCAGCAATGAGTAGCAGGAGAAAAAAAAAAAAAAAAGCTGCTTTCAAGTTATCAAATTATTCCTATAGAAATATAAACACTATGTTTAAGTTCAATGAGCTTCATCTCACATTAAAACATCTTAAGTCTTTATCTGTTAATAAAAATATAAGTCTGTAATTTTATGGGGAGGTAGGGATTGTATTTTCAGACACTGTTTTATTATGAAGGGAGAACATTTTTAAAAAACTTAGAGTTGTCAGTATCCTAAAACCAGTAATGTCCTCTGATTTAATTTTGGCAAATAGTACATACACTGTGGATATATTTTCCTCCTGGAAGGGGAGGTCAAGAATCCACACATAACTTGATTGACATCTGTAGTGAAATTGACTTTGCTCATTCTAGTTCTTGGGTTAAAAATCTTGAGTTTGGGGAAACAAATTTTGTGCTTTGGGTTTAAATATCCTCAAAGGAATTCTCACTATTTGAATCTGAAATAATTTGTCAAATTAGCACATGACTGACGTTGCATGAAACACATTCTGACATTCTGCAATGTGGAATACAACAGAGTCATTGAATTGAATTACTACTGCTAGGTGAGGCATGAAAAGGCTTGAACAATATTGCATGAGTGTGAAGTTGCTAACCCAATGGTAAAACATGAAAAAATTGTTTCAAGTCTTTTTTTTTTTTTTTTTTTAACAAGAGAGGGGATTTAATTTGCATATTCCTCTTGATGTAATAGAGTTTACAAAGTATTGTTTTCATGTGTACATTTAAAAGATCCACAAACTCATGAAAAATATAAAGGTTGTTTTTTAATACACTGTTTCCTTTTTGAGACTACAAATGCAGTACTGGTTTAGTTTGCACAGAAAAATAAATCAGGTGTCTTTAGTGTTATAACAGATCTACTACTTGCACTAACAGATCTAGTACTCAAAATAACTTCACAGTTTGGTCTGACTGTTATTGATGACACACAGTGTGCTTATTTATTTATTTATTTATTTTTATTATTATTCGGTGAAGAATACATGTGACTAATTTCTTTCCATGCCTTTTTACTTGGTCAGGTACTGAGATTATAAAAAAAAAAAAAGGCTTCTTTCTCAAGAGAGAGAATAATATTAGTAACAAAGATAGGTCTAAGGTCTCAGATAGAATGACTGCTCTAAAGTGAACAATCATTTAGTAGTCAAGTCACCTTCCACATATGCTCTAAGTGATACAATAAAGCATCATATTTAAACAATTTTAGGTGAAAGGTGTTGATACATGTGGAAGTATCCAAGGCTCCAAGTATGAAAAAATGAACTAAAGAGTTGCTAATTAGCAAGAAAGTTAATGCTTCCTGCAGTGGACAGAATGAAATTCTGGGTCTTTTGGCCTCAGGAAGACAGAATGTTTCATCATAGGAGATATATGGAAGCTTCATTACTTCTCCCTGGTCTAATTCTAGATATTGTGTTCTGAATGACTAATAAGTCTTCACCTGTTTTGAAAGGTATTTCTCAACCACCTGGCAGCACCACAGAATGGCAAAATCTCTGGCAAATTCAAAGCTAAAAACAAAAACATAAACAACTCCCCTGCCCTCCACCCCCCCCAAAAAAAAGAAAAAAAAAGTAACAAAGCCAACCAACCAAATAAATAAAACAAAACAAAACAAAATAAAAGCTGTGATAATGAAGTGAGAGGTGAATCTGGCAATATCTTGGAAATAGGGGAACTGAGTTTCTCCTTGAAGATGATGACCTCCAGATTTTTATACTCCTAACTTCCTATGCTATCTAAACAGGTAGTCTGATTCACATCTTCCACTTTAGATTATGATCCATCTGTCAAATGACAGAAAACATCACTGTGGCTCTGTGAAGTGGTTTAAGATCTTTTGGACCTAGCGTACTGAACAATGAAAGCTGCCTCTCTAAAATAAAGTTGTTTTTCTGTCAAACTGAATGATGCCTATAAGTAAGTGATGCAACAAAACCATGTCCATAAGGATGGGTTCTGGTCAATAGAGATTGCTAGCTAGCTTTTACTGGCCTAAATAAAAGAAGCCTGATAAATTAAACACACAAATTAAAATTCACATCCATAATGTATTAAAAATTTAAGCCAGATTAAACTCAGGCACAGGATCCTGGAGAAACCATTATTCCATATGCCCCAGTGTGGAAGTACAAAATTAGTCACGTTTTGGGTTCATCTCCTGACTTTCAAAACTTCTTAGGAAATGCTTTCAAAGCTCCAACTTCAGATGACCCAATACCCATTTCAAATTCAAACAAGGCAGTCTGACTGTCAAAAGAGGTCATAACTTCAGGTACTGATTTTCCAAAAAACTGGCCTCAGGTTTTTTGGCCTTAATATATACTGGGCACAGTACATATTTAAAACTATCCTTCAGTGGTACAGAACTGTGAATTATCTTGAAACTGTACACTGTTGAAATTGAGAACAATTTTTTATCTTCCAGGTAACCAGGACACATATATGCTCTGGAGGCAAGCATCTGGAAATGTTTGCAAAATCACTAATTTGTTATAAATTTTATACAAAATACTCCCTTTGAGTGAATGTATTAGCATTTAAGCTGTAAAGAGCAAAATTTGAACAGACAGGTTAAAACATCTTATTCACATTGATGAATAGTTACCAGCATAAGCAGCTGCATTAGAAATCAAAATAGATGTCTAAATACATAAAATATCTCCTGATGCCTCTGCACATATTATTAGCTAACAGCTATACTGAAATTGGTCTACAACCTTCATTTTCAAAGGCAGTCTGTGAGACTGGATGTCATCTTTGCCATTTTTAAATCAACTTTTTGTGTGTGTTTGTTTGACATGTACTAGATTACATCATTTCTGAATAAATGTTTAATTTAGGTGTCCTCCTTAGTCTTGTAATCTTTCTGGTCCATTTGGTCTTGAATGTTTCATATATGTACTTCAGATCCTCACACAGGTCCCTAGTGAATGTAAAAACAGAAACAAGTTGAAAATGGATGTTCTTGAAATACCTAAATATGCAACTAACACAGAAAAAAATCCATATTTGACAGAATTGTGAAAGGCATCATGCTGAAACTTTAATGTGTTTATCAAGCATCTTCCAAAATAAATTGTCCTACTTTAATGCTGGTTTCTTAAAATATACATTAGGAGTTTTAGTGATTAAATGGACATTGTCAGTTAGGTAGCTATGTGGTTTGCAATACTTTTTTTTTTTTTTTTTTGGTTCCAATTGCATTTTGCTTTTTCTTGGAGTGCGTTTTCACTACATTTAGTACATGAAAGCCCTAACCAGGTAAATTGCTCTTCTAATAGTACTGCAGGATACTGTGAGGGAAATGGTTACATACATATAGCAAGAATATAATCTGAATTGGATGACCACCCTCACGAGTCTCCAAGTATTGGTAAAAAAGTCTTTACAGAGGCTTATAAACTTCATGGGGCCATACCTATGCTGATGCTGATTATTCAATGAGTTAACAGCCAAATTAGACCGATGTATTAGACCTGCCAAATGAATAACATACCAAGTCCTGCAGGTTCTACTCAAGATAGACTGACTTGGCTATTGATCTTTGCCATATATCTACTGCAGACACAGAAGGATTGCACCAGACATGGTTATGACCCAGTAGATTGAACCTTAATCCTTAGTAATTTGTTGATATCAGTGACAACTGGATAGCAGGAACTGCTACTGCAGTAATCAAGTAATAAAACAAAGCAACAATTTTATGATTTTCAGGCATGATGATTTGAGGAACTTATCCCACACTGTTTTATTTCAGGCCTCTAACTGTGATTCCCAAGCCTTATGGTACAGTTCTTCACAAAATAAAGATTCAGACAGATAAGCTTTCAGGTTGGGAGCAAAGGTATAAATCTCTAATGTTAGTGTGATTTCTTTTCACCATATGTTCTTTAAGAGATGAAACTGAGAAAAATTGCTAGATTTGCTAAATGTTAGCAAAGGATTTAAGTAAGCTAGTAATTTACTATCATTATGCAAGTAGGATTCATCAGAGAAAATCTTTAATACTTTAAAATACTGGTTACTCTGTTGGCTTTTTTTTTTTTTTAATTTTTATTTTTTTCCTTCCTTAGACAGTTTAGCTAACATAAAACTGCCTTAATAGTCATTATTCTTTGCTTGCCTTCCTCAGGGGTAGTTTCTTGAGATACAAAATACATGTCCTGAGGTCAACAAAAGAAGTGGTTTTGGTCCTATTGTTTCTTCCTCTTTAGCCAGAACTTTCTCCAGTGAGGACTAAGAAGCTTTTATTACCCCTTTTGCCATGGCTGCCTTCTAAATCTTCAAGGATAACAAAATATTTGTGAAAGCTGTGAATTTATTTATTTATTTATTTATTTATTTATTTATTTATTTTTGCAGGTGGAAAGTAGAATAAGACAAGTGCTGTTGTGAAAGAGGAATGACAAAAAAGTAGTTGGGCATGCTGTTTGACAAATGACTAACATACAGTCAAACAAAAAGATGGAGATAATGAATGTGCATGAGTTCGGCACACAGACTTGGTACAGTACTTTAGGATAAGTAGGAGAAAACTGAAGTCTAGTGGGACTGGGGAAAAATGAGAGCTCAGATCAGTTTGACCCATAGAGCAGTTCATGCAAAGAAATACTGGTAAAATTACACAGAACAGCTTACCTAAAATTTCCTATGTAGTCACCTGATCAATATGTGATAGTATCTATCAATATTGACAAATAACTGTCTCCCTTATTTTTTTACATGTAGTGCATTTTTGCATGTAGTGTTTGTTTTTGTTTGTTTGTTTGTTTGTTTGTTTGTTTGTTCTAATAGTTCTAGAGCACGAAATACTTGGAACGTAAATCAAACCATGGATTTCCTTGTATCACAGTCACAGTTTATAGCAAAGCAGCAAAAGCTATCTATGCTGTAATGTATCTTAAGGCTTGAAAAACTGATAATTCCTCTTCCTCATTTCCTCACCACTACATCAAAGATATTCTAAAGTGCCTAGAGGATTATGCACCTAACTCCCATCAACTTCGCCTTGAATTTTATAATTCTATCTGAGTCATGAAACCCAATTTCAGGGTTATTGTAACACAAATAAGACATTATAAGATAGGTGACAACTCGTTAATTTGGTGAATATGGTCCACCAAGAAATGTATAAAAAATATCATGGACACACTTTAATCCATTGATAGACCTCTTTCAAAGACGGGTCAGTGGCCCAGGAAACTTTATCTCCTCACTGTGTATAAATAGTAGAAAGGAGAGCAGATTGATAGGTAAAGCTGCACTGTTCACATTAGAGACCATAATGAGAGGGCATACCTCTTCTTCAGAAGAGGTATGTCCACTTCACTTTTTGTGCCCTGTATTTACCTTCCCAGGAAACAGCAGTGGTGTTTCCACAGACTGGCTTTGTCTGGGCTCTGCATAATGGGGTTTGACAAACTTCATATTGCAACAAGAAGTACTGCTCTTCTTTTCCTCCCTCTTCCCCAAGCCTGGCTGCTTCCACATATCTGTGCACCATCACTCCCTTGCACCAGCAACGTTATCTGTGCAGCTGCACAGGGAGCCAGCCTGGGCAGCTGACTACAGAAAAATTCTCCTGAAAAGGACAGTGGGGGAGTAGTAGCAGGGAGGGAACAAGCATCATGATACTGACTAGGAGAAGACTTGCTCAAGCTGCTGCTACTGCTGACATCCGTTTGATGCCGTCTGGTTATCATTGACAGTACATGCAAAACAAAAGTGTTTGAGAAGGACAAAACCATCTGCTAAAAAGACAAGACTTCTCTGCAGGACTGGGCAAAGCAAATTCTCCCTTTGGGAAACTTAGAGATCAGGGCTAATCGAATCCCATTTTTTGTCAGTTTCTGGTAGATGTGCTTCTTTCTGCCAATCCTTTTTTATTTCTGTCCCCTCCCCCTGCTGACTAATTTAGCTTTCTAGCATGGGAAGAAATGGGCAAACATGATTACCGCATACATGGAAAAGGTATGGACATCATCAGGTCATGACCCACATTTAGGAATTTCAGTCTAAATTTAACAGAATTGTCCCTTAAAAAATAATAGGAATATGTATTGGTTTTCAGTGAAGGAAAGCTGTATTACAGTCCTTATGTGTTACTGAACACAAAGGCAAAAGGGTCACTTATTTCTGAGATTTCATTGCAGTAAAATCTAGTCAAATGGGGAAAAAAATCAACAAAAATATTGCTGTTACACTGGGTTATTTTTGGAAAGGAAAACAAGAGGACACAGGGGACCACAGACCTGTAAATCGTATTGTTGTGTGGAGCAAGCTGAGTGATTAATACAGTGGTAGCTGTCAGTCTGTAAGTAATTAGAAGAGAGTAAGTTCATCAGTGTGGATTTATGAAAAACAAATATGATACATAAATATCCCTCTCCCAACTTGATATGTTTTAAGAATTGAATAAGCATATCTCGCTAAAAAATGATCACTTGGAAACAAAATAGGTTGAAAGTTCAAATTCTCATACTCATTTTAAAAAGTAGGATTTAGGCTTACATAAAAATAATCATATTTTATCTCAAATGACTACTGGATGTGGGAAAACTATCACTATGTTGAATACTTGATGTGGGAAAACTATCACTATGTTGAATACTTGAAAAGTTCATTTATGTCACATGCCCAGAAGGTAAAAATTTGTCGATGGAAACCTAAAGGGGTCAAATTAATTCATCTTGATTTAAATTTTTATCGGATTAAATTTTCACTGCTTATTGGGTCAAATTCACAGCATTTACTATGGAATTTTCCTGGAGTCACACTGTTAATTGTTTTAGTATCTACTGATATATTATAAAACACTGAAGATACAACAACACGGTTTTGAGACCCTTTTCCATATTAAAAAAAAAAAAAAACAAAAAAAAAAAAACAAAAAAAACTACTCTGTTTCTTTTACCCTTCTTATTGCCTACAAGAGACCATGGACTGTTTCTCTTTCCGTGTTCCTCATTTATGAGAGTAGTTTTCTCTTTTACCCACTCCTGTCTGTAGGATAGCTAAACGAACTCTGATTCTAATCTGCTTCTCATTGTACAGTCTGTAAAATCTGCTCTTTTATGTATATCATGAAACATGGGAAATTTTTGCCGCAAACAGCTCTTTACTTAGTCTGCTCTCAGTGCCAACTATTCTCAGTTTGGTTTGCTGTTCCCAGTTCTTCTGACTTGCCTGTGACATTTATCTCTTTCTCTAAGGTTTGGAAATGCACTGGGTCTGAATTTCACAATCTGATCTGGTGTATCTTAGTGGCATTGTTCTTAATATGGTTAAGTACTGTTATGTATTATTGGCATTATTAGCATAATACAAAGATCTTTTTTTAGTCAAAAGAAATATAGCTGGACACATTAAAAATCTATATGCAGGATGATTTAGAATATTATTTTCCTGTTTAATTGCAGTCATAAAATCAACCAGTGCAGGCTGAATTTATCACATATCATTGCTAATTTATTTTTGGTATGTATTGGATCACTGAACCTTAAAATTTATTTTTGCCAGTAAATTCTGTAACAAAAAAAAATAAAGGAAAGAGAATAGGAGAAGTCTGAACATGAACAAGTTCAATGGTTTTGAAATTTAAATATGTATTCATAGAAAATGTTTATTTCTATTTTTCTGTTGCAGAGTTCTGACAAACTACATGGTGGAAAAAGGAGGCATCATTTTCTATAGAAAAACCTACAGTGTAGATATTGAAAATAGCACTGGAAAAAAAATATGAGCAATGCTGTTCTGAGTCAGAGCCATTCTTAATATAAACATTATCAGCATAGTCCTATGCACTTCAGAGAACTTCGGCAGGGATTCATAATGGAGTGAGTGAGCCTGTGGGGATTTCTTCTGATCTAAAATGTTCTGTGAATGTTCTTGAGAAACAGCTCACACTTCTGTTAAGTCCCTCTCTAATGGCAAACATCCTGTCAGAGCAAACTAGTTCAACGTTCATTGTTTGTCATAATTTAAATGGAAAGGTGAGGTTTGTTTAGAGGCTTTAGTACAAGTGGTAGAGGTTGCCAGGCTCACATAAACATTTACCTTTATTTAGTGATAAGCCCATAGCTGAGAAGCTTATGAGTATTTATAGTTTGCTGTGGCAGACTTGTAATTATTTAATAAGGCACATTGAAGATAAGGTTATCATGATATAAGTGCCTGTAATTCCTCAGGGGTGTAATTGCCTCATGATAACCTCATCCCTTGAAGTTGTCTCAATTGCTAATATGAAAGATGTTTGTTTTCAGTGGGAACATATATTTTGTGATGGAACAGCATTAAACTGTCAGATCAAAATGTTAAACAGCAGTTGGAATGAGCAGAAGGGTTCCGATGGATTAACTCAGCCCTCATAGACGGTTCACCAGACGAACTGAAATGATCCAAAGCCATTTTATAATGAGTCAGGTTTTAAGTCTGGAAGTATCTGAAAAGAAATAGCTGTTTGCCCAGAAACGTGCTTTAGTTTTTTTGGACTGTACTAGTGAAGCTTGAGATTCATGAGAATGAAGAAATATGTTTCAAAAGGCAAGGATTTTGTCATGGTAACATCTGTGCCTTTTCTTTGGAATTCAGCATTTTGACTAGCAGATCACCCATCCGGTACCACAGCATTTTGTATTGCATTGTAAATCATGAGATAATCATTAATAAAATGCACATGTTTCAAAAATAGGACCAGGAGGGCATCATTATCCTTGTTACATGCATTAACTCACTGGAAACATACCACTTTAAAGTTAGGCGGGTCTGCCATTAGCATTGCAAAATATATAAATAGCTTTTTCCTTAAAATCAGAAAAGCACATTAGCAAGAATGCTCTTCAGAGGGAATAATAGTAATGACAATAATGTTCCTGAAAAAAACACAAGGTTTTCAGCTTCCAGCTGGAACTCCAGCTTCCTCTTGCTTCTTGCATCATCTGACATAAATTTGCACCTCTAGACAGTTACTCACAGTATACAACAGACAGTATACAATAGGCATGCATGTTTGTGTCCCAGTTCACTTTAGTGGGAAATCCTGTGGCCTGCTTCTGCAAACTACCATGTCCAATCTCATAATGAAGTCAATGTGCAGTCCAGCAGACAGATACAGCAGCTGAGGTAACAGGAGGGACTGCACAAGGAAGACTTTCCTATCACTTGAAGGGTGTTACAAATGGGAGGTCAGCATGGCAGACTTAATGTTTAGGTTTCCACACTTTTTATAGGCTCTGGCTAGCTGTGTGCCTGAAGATGGAAAATATTTGGAAGTAAACCAAAAATTTCAAAACTAACCTTATATTTCCTTAGGATTTTTGGCATTGCTGTCTCTTCTGGCTGTGCCTGAGTGGAATAAGCTGTGTCTTTTGAGTATAGTACATTATACAGTAACATATTACACCTCTATTTTTTGTGCCTGGGAATTTCACCTCATCCATCTTTCACAAAGTTCAGCAGAGACTTTTAAAAATCCCTGAGCCAGCTTTATAGAATTAACTGGAGACAGGGCCAAACCCTAGATCCTGGTTTCAAACCTAAATCTTTGTTCAGCTTGGATCTGATGCTATGCTGGGCTTAAATCAAACACAGAATCAAAACACTCAACATTTAAGATTTGAATTTAAATCTGTCTTATATGGCTGAGACTATACATCCTTAGTGTAAATTCAGGTCATTCGACACCTGCCCCTGATAGGAATCTTAAACTCAATACTAGTAGAATTAGTGGGAAAAGATGGCACTTTAATTAATCACTAATTAACTTTAAAATATTTTAAATTATATCTCATTTATAGGTATAAGTAAAAAAAACTTTAATAATATATTCCATTTAAAGGCACGTCTCAATCACTAATGTGCTTTGGTTCTTAGTTTAAAACTTTTCAAATATCTCATTTTAATAATATCTTAAATTTAAATTTAAATATCTTAATTCCCATTTTCCCTCTTTCCAGCTGTTGAGGAGCAAGGACTACAGCACAGCTATTTGTTAGTCCCTTAGAAGAATGGGACAGCTTCTGTATAAACAGAAATTTATAGCTCAAGAAGATATATGGGAATAATTGTTTTCATATTTTTATTATGAATGTTGTTTTTATATATTATTCATGTATTTGTATTATTTATACATATTGTATATAATTATATATATTTCAAAACAAAAAAAAATCACACTTTTTTCTTTTTATTCTCTTATTTTATTTTATTTTATTTTATTTTATTTTATTTTATTTTATTTTATTTTATTTTATTTTATTTTCCATTTTAATTGTATGCTTCTAAGTCAAAATACTAACAACTTATGTTAGGTCACAGCTTCATCTTTCCATTTAGTGTAGAACACATTCAAGTCTTTGACAGGGTTCAGAAGGGCATGAACTATTTAATTATTCACTAATTAACTGTTTCTCAGAGTGGGACAGTGATATTTGGGCAGTTTCCCTGGAGTACTAGTGTTGCTTTGGAGCCCTCTCCTGGAAACTGTATTTGTGGATTATATCTTGGGAAGCACTTCATGAGTTGTGCTTCACTTGGATTTTTCTTAGAGAGAGCAAACTGCAAAGTTTACAGCTGTGTGAATATTATAATAAAGGATTGTTTTCTCCCTCTTTTTTTTTTTTTTTGGTTGTTGTTGTTGTTTTGTTGTTTTGTTTTGTTTTGTTTTTTTCCTGATTAAAATTGTGAACCCAGTGATAAAACCATGCTTGTTAATGATGTTGACTAGATCCTTTTCTGATGCCTGGTCTACTTTCAAGTTTCCTGATCTGCCATCAGAGACTCCAGGGATGCCAATTTTGATAGGTGCTATTGTTTCAGGCATTTCATCTCTACCTTTGACATTCCAAGTTCCAATACAAGTATTGGAAAGGAAAAAAGCTCAGCTTCTAACATTTTCCATCTAGTATTTCCTTTACGCGTTTCATCCTACTTGATTATTTCTGTAACTGATCAGGTATAGGCTTAAGATTCATTGTGTATACATCAGATTTATTACTGGTATCAGTTTACTCAGTTTTTCACTGCCTGTTCCCTGATTGCATATTTTCCCACACGTGAAGACAACAATGATTTTGAAAGATGGAACATTTTTAAAAATAGAAAAAGCTGTGTTATATTTCAGTGATAGCTAAAGAATTTGCGTTTTATTTTTTCAAACTAAAGCAGGAAAAACAGCAAAAATCACTGAATATTTAGATATCAAATTACCAATTCTTTAGGTTTACAGAATGAGAAGATTCATGAGTTCATGCAGAGAGGATATAATTAATCCTGCCATCTTGCTCTGTGCCATTGCCATACACAGTGTAGTCATTGTGCTGCCTGCATGTCTCATCTCTTAATGTCTGTTCAAGCTATGTCACTATATCTCTTTCTGGCCTCATGAAAAGCAGTGGAGGGTTAATTATTTTGTCCATTTTCTTACTTTCTTTGGGTCAAAATTCAGCAGAAATGTAGCTCTCATCAGGAAAATATGAACTGATTAGTGTCCCATCTGTGGCACGCCTTGACTGCCAATGAATTTTTTAATTATATTAAAATTATGTACTTTGTACTTTGATATGAGAAGTGAAATAGGAAGCTAATTTCTAATAATTGCTTTAAAATGTGCTTTGGAGGAAATATGGAGATATTAGCATTACCAGTAATACAATCTGAATGAGCTAAATGGGAGGTGTAATGAGAAGTTCAGGGCAGGAGAGAGCAGGCAGAAAGGTTGAAAATGTCATTGTATGCTGGCTGAGGTATCATTCCCAAATGATAGTTCAGCCTGCCCCTGCTGTATCTGAATACCAAATGAATACCTTAGCAGTGAGTCTATGGTGATACTAATTTACTCGTTATCCTTGCACTTATACAAATATATCTTTGGTATGGATTTACAGAGAACAACCACACTCTAATTATGTTAATATCTAAAGTTATATTCATATTTCTTTGGTTGTCTACCTTAAGGAGTATTCTTTGCTCCTAGCTTTACTGCTTGTGCTCCATTGAGATGTATAGTAGCCTATGCTATATTACTCAAAACAGCCAGACACACTACAAAAGTACAACTTAGCATTTTTGACAAAATATAGCAAGAAAAGGTAGAGTGGGTTGTTAATCCTTGGGATTAAGTCCCCCAGTCTCAGGACAATGTTGTTCATTTGAGATCCATAGGAGATTGCCTTGGCTGTTCCTTCAAGCAGAGTTCTTCCCAGCGTTTTACTTTTCTAATTTTGCTTTTTACTTTAATATACATCTGAGAAAGTCTAGAAACACCATTTATTTATTTTCCTTCAAATTCCATTTCTATGATCCTAACTCTAAACAAAATACTGCAATTAGTTAGAATTATTTTAGCTGCTTAAAGAATGTTAATCAATGTACAGCTGTATAGCTGATTTGGAGAATCCAAAAGAGACTCTGACATAATTACAAAACAGCACAATGAATTAAAATTGGGGTTAGACATTTAGAGAAGAAATGTGTCTGATTACATGTAACGGTTCTAAGTTGTTAAAGAATTGTCACTTAGGAGATTTCTGGTGTGTGTGTCTGTGTGTGTGTAGGATTAAGTTCATGAAAATACCGTATATTACATGAACTCAAGTACTTATCAGACACAAGAAATCTGTGTGAGAGAAAACTATTGTGAACACTCAAACTTTGTGAGACAGAGGATAAACAAGCCATGAGAGATAAAGCCACAGGAAATCTGTTTTTGCTAGTTTTGTTGCTCACAGAAATGCTTGTAATTGTTATAAATTCTTTAAGCTCATAATCTTATTTACTGTTTCTAGCTGTATTTGTGACAGCTAGTTCTGATTTTTAACTTTCTGAAAAGTCATTGATTCCACTAAAAGCCAGGTTCAAAACAAAAGCAAGGCTCTGAAATGGAATATAAGAAATATCTACATGAAAAAAATATCAATGTACTTAAAACTTTTTTTTTTTTTTTTTTTTTTGCATTTGTACCACCTGAATTCTGAATTCTTATTACGTTGGATAACAAAACACATCTCAAAGAACCTACTTTCATTTGATTTTTTAATCATCTTCATTGAAATCCCAGACCCAAATTTTCTTGCAAATTCTATATTAACTTTCAGAGTTACTGACATCTTTAATATAGGCTTATTTTAGTTAGCCTATCAATTAAAAATCCCTGACTTTTTTAGATCAGGTTTTAGAATTTTGATGGCCTCTACAATTTCTGGTACAAAGAATAAAAATTTTGGAATTGAAATAACTGATTGGCACAAAACCAAGACACAAATGCCATCTTTGTTCATATGTCAGGAGGAAACTTCAACACACCATAGCTGTCCCCAAATATTCTGATCATTTTCTAAAACTGGGTAGTAATCACTGCAGAACATAGAAGAGTTTGTAGGGTTATTAGACTTTGAATCCCTATAGTCCTGACTGGCTCATAGCCAATTTGAAGCCCCAATTAGCCAAGCACAGCATTCCTTTCATGTTTAAAATTCATAAAACTTACAGTACATATGTTGAAACTTAACAAAAATAGTGTGCCTTACTTTTATTATACCCTAATCTCTCATTTTCTACTTGCTATTGCTGTCACTTACAACCTTTATGGATAAGTGACTTAATGACACTTTATCTGCAAACAGTTCTCTTGTGTCTTATTTTATTTTTACTAACAAAATCTTTCTGTTACTGTGCCTTTCTGTTTTAGTGAATACAATCCCACAGAACTGTCTGCAAACAAGGATTATATGACCTCATAATGCTGAAAAACTTTAGGGAAGAAGATTGACTGCAAAGAGACCATGAGGGCTCTGTTTTATTGCATGAACACAACAAACCTCACAAGTTAGTGACATCCCTATTATATTGCTCACATTAGTATCTATGTCATCACTGACATTAGCAATAAATGTGATCTGGATACTTCCATAGGTTTTGTATTCCCTTAAATGATGCTAAAATATGTAGAAACAGCACAGGTCCTTAAAAATTTGATTACATGTTGCACAACAGACAAAATTATAGCATTGGGCATTTTCAGTGAGGGAGTCAAAAATATATGTTGAGAGTAAACAGTCAGGGATGTTGTTTCATTCTTCATCTAGGATTTTCCCTTAAGGATGTATCTCAGACTTCCATCAGGCACTCCAGAAATGCATGGGTATCCTGAGGGGCCCATGCCCAGGATATCTGCCAGCTCCTTGCAGATATCCTGGATACCTTAGGGGGTAAAAATGGCATGAGATGTCTGCATTGAGGCAACTGAATATGGCCCATTAACATGATTTGATCTTGGGTCAACATTCCCTAAACAAAATTACCTGAGTCAATGCCAGAAAAGTGGCAACATGAAACAAGAAGCCAAGAATACAAAAAAGAAAGAAACTCTCACACTGACAAATCACAGAAGCAGTCAATGGAAAGGACAAATTATGTGTAATGAATCTTTTGCAGAACTAGCGCGAAAGGATACAATTAAAATATGCTTTTCAAATGTTGGTCTCAACATTTGAGTGTTGAGACTTTCAATCTATGCAGAAATTCTCTATGGAGTTAGCAAATTGATACCTTCTGAAAGAAAGCATTAGTCAAAGGAACCCTTTTTCATCTATTACATGTTACCGATGGAACAGCTTATGTTAAGAAAAGTCAAGAGAAAAAAAAAAAAAAAAAAAGATAAAGGATTCAAGCTGCAAAACCATGGAAACAATACAAGATTTATCTGTACCGTACAGGAATAAATAAATACATAAATAAATTATATTGAGTCAACAAATATGCATAAATTTCCCTGGTGAAACAAATACAAATACATTTGAGGCATAACAAACTGAAATTTGTTTCAGCTTTTAACCCTTTTGAAAATTAGCTGAAGGCAACCTTGCCAGTGAAAATGCTACTTTAAAATGAAACGGCAAAATGACATTTTTATGAGAGGTGTTCATTTTTTAGCCTGATATGTGATAATATTTATTTGTATTTACTACTAATTTCAGCTGACTCAAACCTGCAGTTTTCAGCAAATAAATTACCTGCTAATAAATTGCATTAACTCAGATGCAATTGAGTTAGCATTTCTTTGGAAATCATAAAAAGGGAGTACTATTTTATAAGGCCAGTAGCCATTTTGCAGCCAATCATACAAAGTAAACATTTTTTCCAACTCATTAACATGTCCTGGGGAACTAGATGAACATTTGTAAATAATTATTTCTACAGAAATTAATGAGTTCACTGTGGCATATCTTTGTATATATTGCCTCACCAAATTAATTACATATATTAATAATGTTTTTCTCTGGGGAGACTTATACCAACCAGTGAAGTGATTTAGACTATCTTTAGGCAGTAAATGTTTCATGATGTATAAAATATTATTCCATATTTTAAGATCTTAGCTAATAAAGGTAACTACAGCTGTGACAATCTTTGGAGATGGAGATGAGGAAGTTTTGTAATCTTAAAACTGCCCAAATCATCCATATTCTATGTTAATGATCTCATAGTTGGCACCAAAAAAATACAGACGAGATTCTTGAAAAAAGGAGTATCATACAGAGAGATTTCTAGGTACTCATCTTACATCATAGATTATTGTGTAAGAAATGTGTTTGTGGGGCAAAGTAAATTAATTTCCAATTGATTAAATAACTCTGTATTTATAGCAAAATCAGTAAGAAAGCCAGGATAGGTACTCCTAAGGTTTTCCACTTTTCATTACTAGATGAAATTAGATCTTTTTATATGTATAGCTAGAAATGTAACTATTCTATGTGTATGTGTGATAGAAAGCATGAGTATGCATGTGTGAATGTGGGATGCTAATTGCAAAGCTGAATATGAGCTGAATGCTGAACAAATTTGTAAAATCAATGAATTACTATAGGAAGTATTAGCCTAAGAAAGGGCTATTACAAAGAACATAAACATGAGAGTTGTTCATGAGACTGTGATTGTAACCCTTATGCGCTATAAACCAGGATTCCTCAGTTCCTGGTCTGAGGAGCTGGAAGAGAAGTTTGTTTCCTGAAATACAAGGTTGCTGAAAGGGCACAAACCCACTGCTGTGACTAACAACTGAAAAACATCAAAGATTTTAGGAGATAATCAACATCACATTTTGTACCAGTAGTGCCAATAATAAATAGTGAAAACAAACTGAATAATTTATTTACCTAAGTTGTATGCCTGTCTTATTCTAGTCCTGTGCCCTAACTGTACTATTGAAAGATAAAATAATGCCACTGTTTTGCCTTGCCCCGAAATGACCATCTTTAAACATCATTTCATAAAGAGGAAAACTTAATTATAGAGAGGTCTAAGGACTGTTTCTTAGAAATGGTGAGCAACCACCTCCCAGGTGAAGTCACTGGGATCCCTGGGCACTCACCTTTCAGGAGCTGTAAGTTATCCATGGCCACTGAAGAAGTCAGCGCCTGAACCAAGAATAGAAACCACTTTTTCTGTGTTCTGGGTCTGAGTTTCAACCACAAGTCCCTTCCTTTTCCTTATCTGCCAAACCACTACTGTGGTGATTTTTGGCTATAATGTCTTAAATTACAGAGCAAGCCAGAACTGAATCATTTTGGTTTTGCTAAATGGTTTTTATATAGATTGTCAGATTGGCCAGACAATTCATGTCTTCTCTAGATGGAACCTGCTTTTTACGGAGTTCCTGTGGTGCTACATTTAAGGTTGATAATTGACCCAAAGGACACCTACTTTGAACAAAAATACATTTGAGATCAATCATTCTTTATTGTTGCTATTTCATTTGTTTATACTGCAAGGGGGTTATTTTAGGTTAAAAATTAGCCTGAAATATATTTCTTTCAACAAGTTCAGAGATTCTGGCTAAGAAAATACTGCTGCCTTGGCTAAAACAATAGCTTGGGGTAAACATCGTTGAGATTCAAATAGAGACAAATGAGCTTAAAATATGTAAAGTGGTGGCAGATTTATTACAGTTTTAGTAGTTATTCAAAAGTATTGTCATCTTTGTATGCAATCCACTGTACATCTCTCAATGAATGTGCCACCCACCTACTCTTGAGAATATTCATGACACTGCTGCTAGACTTCATAAAGTCACTGTCACTAAACTACGCTGGGGAACAAAGGTTGACATTCTCACATGCAGCTCTGCAAATCAAATTGTATTTGACATAGACTTCAGGTGACGTAATCATTTACACTTTGAGTCCAACACAGTGTTTAACTCTTGCCTTTCTTGATAATTCTTTTTACACCAACTTATCTTTTGCAGATTTTAAGAAATGTCTACTTAGCCTTAAGCAACATAAAATGAGTGATCTGAAATCTCATACAGAGCCAGAAGAATGTCAAAAGCAGTCCAAGAAGTAGTAGAGGGGAAGAGCAAGGAGTAACCTTTTATTTTGAAATTAGAATCATGATACATGATGAGTCATGATCATGATGTTGTAAGATTCTAAAATCGTGATACATTTTAATATACATTCTAATAATACAGAGTATAACCTTTTCTTAGTATCACTATAATTAGTTTGTTCTAGGCAGACCTCAGAAGTCCTTGCGCTAAACAGGTTCTTGCTGGAGTGGGCAGAACAGCGCAGAATCTCCCCTGATACAGAAGTAACAGCACAGAGCAAGGAGAGGAAGGGGACAAGGTATGACCGAAGCTCCTTTGCTAATGGGCACCCTGTAAATCCTCACTACTGCGAACAATTTCAGTAAGCTGTTGCTCTCAACCAAAACCTAAACATTTTTTTTCTTCTACTTTTTGGTTCTGTTTTAATTAAAGTTCAATAATAGCATCATATACAGACTTGGGATTAGTTATAGTTTGGAACAAATTCTGTGTTTTTGAGCAGGTTTCCAGGCAGCGTTTAGGTCCAGTGTGATTCACTGTAGTTCTGTATTTAATGGGAAATGTATGTCTCCTTTGAAAATTTCCACTGAGTTTTCAGTTTGACTTTGCATACAATTTGGGGTACTGGTAATAACTAAAACAACCCTTACCCTCTAAAACAACAATCCCTGGTCTGGAATGCTGCTGATACTCGGTGAATTTATTCTTTTGCCATGCCGCATTTTGAGGAACTAAAACTGTCTTGCAATATCATGCCATCTGTATCTGAAATTTAACTTTAGAATTACCAGTAGGGCAACTAATGGATATCTCTTCTTTTTGAAACTCAAAAAGGGTTTGTCAAAACATAGCACATGCATTAGATTGTAAATAGTAAATTTACATTTGCTAGTAACCCTTGTGAAAATGGAATAAAAAAAGGTCTGAATGAAGCAATACTATTATGTTCTTAAAATAATTATGTATTGCTAAACTTTCATGCAAAGACAAAAAAAAGTAATAAAAGTTAATACATAACAAAACAGAATTACTGGAAAGAATGTGAATCCCCAGGCTGTGGAGTTGTGAGAGAAACAGACCTCTTTGAAAAGCCAGAGAGAAACTGAGGAAGTAGGAAAAAAGGTGATTCATACAGTCTTGTCTAGAATGCAGAATAAGCTTGTAGCTTAGTTTATGTTCATGTGAAATCTTACCAGAAACTGTTTTTTTTTTTTTTTTCCATATTACTGACCAAAGTACCACAGTCAGTAGCAAAAAAATTGGATTGCTAGTGACAGAAGATTTGAAACCAATATTCTATTATTCTAAACATCAACTGAGGCATAGCACAATTTGTAGAGTTCCAGAGAACATTACCTTCTTGTTTTAAAACTTTGTGTACATTAAAAAAAAAAAAGGAAGGGGGAGGTAAATCATTATCTGAAAAATAATAGGAGAAAGTTGCTAATATAATTTATTACTGAGAAATAACAATCCAAGATATGTCTATATTTCTAACAGCAAATGAGTGAAACTTCAGATACATAAGTTGTTCTTTGAAGTCTCAGGAAGTCTTTATGCCCTGTTAATCAGAAATCCTAACATGTTTGCCAAACTGTTATTGATAAAATATAGTTCCAATGAAGAACAAGGGAGAAAGACTTTATTATATAGCTATATTGAAAGAATCCTTGAAAAATACCCATGTTCCAATAGTAGACTTAGGACAGGAGCGGGTTTCATCTCATTTAACTCTTGAACATTTAACTGAAGTAGCTGGATTTGCTTCCAGTTATCCAAGGCTCCTTGAAAGAGGTAGGCCTCTACAAGTTTGAATTCAATTGATTTGGGGGTCTCTGTCTATAGTTCCATTGTTATTATAATGTTTTTAAACATTGTATGATATTTATATATATTTACATATAGAATCCAAATTGTTCTTTGTAGAGTTGAGTACCAAGATTTCTTCCTTATGAAGTGGTCTGAAGTCACAGACTATGAAAAACACAATGAATATTGATGACTTCTCAGAGTTTTTGGAGGAAATGAGCTATGATTTCTTAAAAGAAACTAACCAAAAAAAAACATATATATTAGGAAGACTGAGAGTTTTTAAAATATAGGATCTTTTAGACTGCAAGGAAGAGACTCTTGCTTGAGAGGCCCTGTCTTATTTATTTGTTACAGTGATGCCATAGGCTGAAAAAAAAATCATGTATGACAATAAGGTTGTCATATTTTTCTTTTCATTTCCCCCTACTTTTTCATCGAAATAAACTGGAGAACAAAAAATGCAGAAAGTCTGAGGATTTAGTTGTATTCACATTTTGCACATCATTCATAAAAAAAAAAAAAAAAAAAAAAAAAAGTCAGACTTTCTGCTTCTGGTAAAGCAACTGGTTTGTTTGAGCATTCTGTCCTTCCTGTTCACTTTGCTTCCCCATATATTTTTGTCAATATTCTGGAAATAATTAAGAGGCCTTGGAACCCTTGGGATGCCAGGTTAAAGTCCCTGGGACATCATCTTCCCAGTAAGCAGTGTAAGTAAATTACAGGGCTCAGTAGGTGGTTTATGGTTAAAGATTCCCATAAAACAGCCTGCAGCTTCTTGCTTCAGAAATAGTCAGCTTTTTTTTTTTTTTTTTTTTTTTTTTATTTAATTTTGCCTTCCAAACCATAAGAAGAGTACTGGAATCATGACTAAAGGCTGCTTTATTTTGTTTTGTTTTGTTTTATTTTATTTATTTTATTTTATTGCAGCAGATCTTGCTAGTCAGTTAATTGGTAGTGTGCAGTCAAAATCACCTCTTTCTGTATTTATGCTCTGATGGTGCCAATGCATATCAATCCCAGTCATGATGTTTAGGTCAGAGTGACAACTCAGTCACATATCAAAGAAGGATAAAAGTAGTTTCATAAAAAAGTAATGCTAAATCTTCAAAATAAAATATAAGATAATATATCTTAGCTAAGTTTACAAAACAACAGAGTTTTGCCATGTATCTGTGGGGAAAAGACACCTGACAACAATTGTTATTTAAATTACAAAGTGAAAGTGAGCAAGAAATATGCATGCCTTATGAGAAAAAAGAGCCATTGCTGATGATAAACTTAATTATTTGCAGTGTGTACTGTTGACCTGGGCACCACAGCAGGAAGATCCATTTTCCAGGCATAAGCAACATATCAAGATACAATGTAGCACAAGCTTTTCAAGGGGCAAATACCCATAAAGTATAAATTTTTTGTTTGTTTGTTTTTTATATTGATAGCTCAGACTGATCTGTTTGAGTAATGAGAGGTGTGAGGATAGATACTGAATGTGAGCTACTAACTGCTGTGTAAAGAGGAGGGAAAAGAAAACTTAGCAAAGCCCAGTGGGACTCCAACCAGTCCTTGGGGTGTTACTGTAGTTCTCAATGTGCATCTGCAGTTTGCTGAGGCTAATCTGATGTTAGAGGGGCATCTGCAGTTGACTGGGAACTCCTGGATGCAGAGTGGAGCCTATTTTTCCTCAGGCTTGTTCCTAACCTAACATTTGTATGTTGGAGTGTTGAACATGATTTCCTAATAAAACTAGTCTTGGGACACCATCATGGCTGCGTGTTTGAAACTACTGACAGATTTAAACAAAATTTGACAAAAATAACCATTTTAGATAGATTGTTGCCCCAAGTTTCATAAAAAAAACTAGGTTAGATGGAGAAGGAAAACTCTTTAGGCATGATTTACTTGCCTGAACATGAGCTGTAGGAACATTTATGCTGTCCTGGAGTTTACTGCCTGGCCTCCAGGTATCATAACAGAAAAGCCATCTCTGTATCAGACACAACAATGATACCACAGAAATTGTTAGATGTCTATTTAAGTCATATTCTCTAAATCTCCAACCAAAATTTCCAAACTGATGTAAAAACAGCACCACAGCTCTTATTCTATTAGACAATACAATTCCACACAGAACTAGGTTCCTCAGACATTCTTCAACTAGTAAGAAAATTTCTAGTTAGGGTTTGCAGCTATCCTGAAGAAAAGTCTACAGGAAAAACTGTTTTATGCTTCACATAGAAATGTTGGTTTGCCAATGAGCTGAATAAATTTAAAGATATTCTCTAGTTTACAAAAAAAGGATCATCAAATATGAAATTTCTAAGTTAACAAATACATATTGCTTTCTGGAATGGTTGATTCTCATAAAGTGCTTAAATTCATGTATTTTTGATTCAGTGCATAAAATGTCTCATAAAACTATTTTATGCTTCTCAGTTTCACTACTTGAAAACAGTCCCTAGCTAGATTTCTCTTATGCAAGCTCTTTTTTTTTTTTTTTTTTTTTTTTTTTTTTTTTTTTTTGTGTGTGCGCTTTAATTTGTGACTGACAGGCAGCAAGCTACTTTTATGTTTTTATCTGAGTTGAGACTGCTTTGTTTAAGCACTTCTCCAGTTTGCCTGATTCTGTTGCACACAGTTCTCAGCAAGGACTGTCTGGACATATAAAAATTAACACAACTACTTTTTTTTCATTGTTCTATATATACACACATATAAGAATATACACATATATACGTGATATGTACATGCATATACATGTATATAAACACATAAAGTGAAGATCTCTGGGGAGACTGACAACATGGATTCATTCCAAAGGAAGTCCAGTTTTCTCCACAACACCCATAGTGAAGACTTCATAGTCAAATCCTCCTATACCAAATTGAATTAAGAACAACTAAGGCGAAACTTACCAGTACTACTCTTTAAAAAGCTTTCTGAATTTTTGCAATGTTCTGTAAGGTGTGTTTCTTTAATGAAACAGAAAGATGAAATACTCAAGAGTAAGGTTTAGTGAAAATGTTTCTTACATTATCTTGTTACTGCAATAGTTCCGTGGAGACACTTCAGCATCTTTTTGGGACACAGCACAGGCATTCAGTAGTTTTTAGTACAGTTTTTACCTTGATGCCAGAGGAGACCTTTGTTGGTGTTACCACCTTAAAGAAAATGCAACAAAATTTGGCTGCAATGCATTCCCCTGGGAAATCTCAGGTTACACTTAGCAAGAGAAGTTTTCTTCCATCGATGTTTTTGTCCACCCTTGACTTTCCTCAGTTGGGTATTTGCACTTCATATTCTCTGCTGTGACCAACCCTATGCAGCAGTCAGTCTGTAAAGGTTTTCTTCACTCTGGAAAATTTAGTGTGCCCTGTAACAGAAATGAAGGGTTTGGGTTGTTCATGACTTTCACTGTAATTATTTTCTTGTCTTCTGAAGGCTTCTGTGTTTCTGGGTACAAGAAAGACTTTTTCCTCCCATGTCACAGTGTTCATGATGCTGCCTCTAGGGAAACTGGGAAAAAATAGAATGTATCCTACCTGGGATACAAGAAAAGAACAGGCAAGGATGGGAACCTAGAGCAGGCTCATGGAAATGACAGATTTAAGGTTAACAGACAACCTACTCACTATTTATTGCTTCGAAGTTCCTCAGATATGTAGATCACATTGACACCTATGCTGACACAACACTGGGTTTCAAGAAAAGGTTGCTTTCAGTATTCAATACGTTTTTTGCTCACAGCAACAACATAGACAGAGGAGAGGGCAGTGTGTCACACTTGCAAACCAGATGAAGGTGGTAGATTTAATTTTAGGCTTACCAGTCTTAACAGTGCTCCTTCAATATTTATGAGGCAAGTACAAGTTATGGCAAGTTAGAGAAACAGAGATAGGGTGGAAATTTGTTTATCACGCTGAGCTGGAAAAAGTCTTTTTGTGTAATCCATATCTTTAGGAAGAGAGAACAAATTCTTAGTACAGTCATATCCTGGAATTCTTGCAGAGTGATAATGTTGTGACATGAAGCAAGAATTATTAACAGGACCCATGAAAGCTGTATCTTTCCAGCTCTCTCTACTTTAATCTTCTGTCTATTAACTGCTGCAAATGATACCTTGGCATATATTACAGCCACATATTAATTTCTCATTTTCTCTCTAGTAGCACCTCCCATGGGATATACTACAATATTGCTGTTTTGCCTGACTATGGCATATGACAAGGTAGATCATACCCTTCAGTTACCTAGAAATCCTAAAATAATGAGCAAAAGAACATCTATAATTCGTTGCTAAAGTATCCATGAAGAGGAAGCAGATTGGCTTGTTACACTGGATTACTTCTAGTTTAGTGCAGAACAAAACAACGTTCCTCAAGGATTCAGATTCGGTCTCTTTTCTTCTGCTTTTTGCACAACGTTTCCTCTGTTGCTGGCAAATGATACACCATTACTGGAAGAAATCACATGCTCTACAACTTGATCTTAATGAAGCACAAATTTGTGGTCAAGCAGTGAATTGTTCAGTTAAAAACTCAAACCAATACAAGTTTCTTGGATCACCTAATGAGCTAGATCTTTCTTCAGCTATGTATTTACAGATCAAGATAAAGCCCAAACTCAATTAAATTATTTGTACCTTGGTAACTTTAAACAATAAAGCAATTGGATTGATTTTTGATCTAAGGCATTCCTTGCATTGAATGAAACTTACAGGTCATATTGGTAAAAACTCAGCATTTCATTCAGCTGAGTTTTTAAGCATTCCTTCCTTGTAACATGTTAAATTATAGACAGGCATTTCTTGGATATTTTCTAACTGCACTGTGCTAATGAAAATAAACTTAGGAGACTGTTGTACATTCACCCAAGGAAAAGGTGCTTGGTGTACTTAGACCATTCACATTTGTATTTTGAAGGTCTACCAATATCCATAACCAAAATTAGGATAATGCTGTCTAATTATGCAGTATAATGAAATCGTTTGAGTGAGGTTTTGTCTCATACTGGTGTTCAATGACTTTAGGCAGAGATTATTGAGACTTCACAGTGAAAAAGGAAACAAAATTGGTGTCTAGAGACCATAGATGAATATCATAATTCTTCTGAGAAACTGTGAAATATGTTGTCATATGTTCATACATAAGTGTGTATACCATATGTATGCATACGTTTTCTTGCTAGCCATAGCTGATAGCAATTATGTGGACATAATATGCCAAGCAATCTTATCTTACAATATAGAAAAATACTATTGATATAGTATACTTATGATCTATAAAGTGGCTGATAGACTAGTCTGTTATTAAAACCCCATAATTCTGTGGGTCTCCTGAGTGACATAAGTAATACTTTAAATATGTTATTATGAATGCTGTCAAAGCTAAGTTATGAATACACTGGAGCTGGAGAATGGAATATTCCTGCACACTACTGTGAAAGTTAAGGTATTCTAATCCCATTGAAGGCTTTAGTTGTAAAAACTGCATTCTTATTGGATCCAATTTAGGATGATATTTCAAATGAACAGATGAGGGCGTAGCAGGGAAGAATGAAGACATGAAAAAAATCAGCAGAATTGTATGTACCTACACAAGATAGTGAGTGGTTCAAGATTTATAAACAAAATCTAATAGATTAATGGCTTAATGTCAGTATTGCTATCCTTTTCCCTTGTAATACAATCATTAAACTGGAAGAGTATAGTTTTTTTTGTTTTTTGTTTTTTTTTCTTCATTCTAAGAGTTCCATTTCAGTAAGAAATTCATAGAAGTCGAACTTTAGGAATGTCTTCCAGTTGGGATCATCAGCTTTATTTAAATTTAAATTGAGCACTTATTTCAGTGTGAGGAACTTTTTAAGCAGTTCTTCCAAAAACTAACTTCTGTGCTCTAATGTGGCTGGCCCATTTTTGTTTTCATCCAACATTTAAGTTCTGGGAGCAAATACCGTATTTCTTGCTAGATGTTCTTTACCTCAAACACAAGTAGATTCATTAGAGAATACATGAAAAACAATAATAACAATAATTATAATAAAATTATAACTCTGTTTCAGGACCTTGGCAGAGAGAAAAAAAAAAAAAAGATTTATAAATACAAAGTGAAATCTTCTTGTTTAGGGCTATTTGCATTGTTTTGAAAGCCATTAAACATCTATTACACTAAAATTAATAAATTAATAATTAGCATTTCAGTCAAAAGGAGAGAACAAACAAATTAATTCCATGAAGGTAAATTATTACATTTTGCTTTCAATAGCCTCAAGGAAGCCTTTTAACCACATGATTTTTTTTTTTTTTATTTTTTTTCTATTACATTGGAACATTTGATAATGAGCATTTATGTCTCTGCAGCCAGCACTGTTCACTGTTCAACACTGAAAAAAAAGCGACACTGGTCACTGTTGCTTTTTCCAAGTTAGTAATTAAAGACACAGATGTGTTTTACAGACCACTGATGTGTCACTCAACTGATGTGGCTTACATTAGGTTTGGCCTGAGTGGACAAAGCCTGCTGATGTGCTGGTGCAACCCCCAGTTACTTAGCATTCAGAGAATGGCAGAATGCCCTGGGGAAGGCAGCAGGCATGTCATTCCTGCTTGCCATGGTTAGGAGCACAGCAGCTATTTGCCCTGTAATTCTTTACACCGGTTCTGTCAGGCTTTTCAGGACTGAAAATTAAGATTTGCTTTTGCATTCTGTGCATATATAGAAATAAAGAATGCTCCAGGAATGGTGCTCAGCACAGGAGTGTTTCTGAAGTCTCCATATGGTCTTGAGGTTCAAATGTCAAGGCCAAGTTTCAATCTGTATTTCCCCCAGTACTCAATGCTCAGGACAATCTCCATATTGTGCATTAGAACATTAAATATAAAGGAAGAAGAAGAAGAAGAAGAAGAAGAAGAAGAAGAAGAAGAAGAAGGAGAAGAAGAAGAAGAAGAAGAAGAAGAAGAAGAAGAAGAAGAAGAAGAAGAAGAAGAAGAAGAAGAAGAAGAAGAAGAAGCTGTTTTTTTTTTTTTTCTTTGTTTGTTTGTTTTTGTGTGTGTGTGTGTTGTTAAAATTACTATTTTCCCATTTTCTTCCTGTCTTCCTTTCTTTTGTTAATGGTTTTCTTTTTTCATCCTACTCCTCCACCTTCCCTTCAGGGCAGTTTGAGGAAAATTATACAAATAAGACTTTTCAATAAGATACAGCACCAAATATAGTGAACTGTAAACTTTCTAAGAATTTTTGGAATTGCTCCAGGATACAGAAAATTTTTTGGTGGCTACAAAGATTAAGAAGAGGAAGGCAGCAAAGAAATTAACAGAAGTGCTGAGCTCCAAAAACTCAGAATAATGGAGGCTTCCCAGGATTTGTTCTACATACATGTATTTGTCTAGTATCTGAAGCCCAGAAGAAACTGAAAGATCAGATGAAAAGATTAGAATTTTTTTGCAGATTTTAATTGTTATTCTGATTAGATAAAGACTAATGCAGTGCATTGGAATATATTGTTTTTG
The DNA here is from genome assembly GCF_963932015.1 of Anas acuta. NCBI lineage: Eukaryota > Metazoa > Chordata > Aves > Anseriformes > Anatidae > Anas > Anas acuta. The sequence goes on along the minus strand of NC_088982.1, from coordinate 16,998,240 downwards.
CTGCCAAGCCATAATTGAACTAGAAACGTTCTCACAGATCATCCCGTTATTCTGGTGTTGTGCTTTTAATATTCCAATTATTCTACTTCGTTTTCTGAGGACATACCTTCTGGCTTCCTTGCAAGTTATTAATATTGTGCTGGGAATGGAAAAAATAAGTGAGATATGGAAGCAAAAGCTGAAATGAAGAGGGTCAAACCACCACATGGGAGTCATTGCTGCTGTTATTTCTGAGAAAACTGTGCTCAAACAAAAGCTGTTTCCTGAGTGTTTAGGTAACGAATATTCAAAACATTATTTTCTCAGTTATAACAACTTTCATTTGGAATGAATATGATGACACAAATAAGAAATTATGTATTTTGAAAGTAGATTTCGCTTCACTGCAGGTTGTGAAAAATAAAAATCTATTTGCCTAACAAAAGAAAAGTATTAAAGTAACACAGTTCTCAGGATTTCTTACGCTTTGTTACTGAGCATTATTTTTTCCTTTTTACCTCACCCTATCTTCATTTAGTCTCTTGTCAAGTAAGTCACAGCATTACAGGTGTTATATATGGAGTGGTAATTTGTGTCGAGAAAATAGTTGATATTAATAAAGAAGGGGGAGAGTTTGGCCATGGGGGTTGGAAAGCCCTGTGGTTGATGATAAGATTAGACTCTTAACGATGAGGCCACCAGCAATGTAAAAGAGGGAACAAAGAAGGGTGATTCAGGAGACTCCATGCAGTCTCGGGTTGCTTGTGCTCCAGCTGTTAAGGCATGGAAGTTTCTGGGTGTTGGCTGTTGTTGTTATATGGAAAGTTGTTTGACCAATGAAAAGTTGCTTTGAAAAGCTGTGGGGAGAAGGGTATAAGAGGGGAGCCTGTCCTCAAGATAAAAAAAAAAGGCAACGCAATGAAGTTATGTCATCAATAAAGAAGTAGAAAGAAGGAATGAAAAGGAACAGGCAAGCAGGATGGAGACCAGGACGGAAACAGGCACATTGATCACCTCATGAAGATAGGTTCAGCCAAACTCAGCAAACTGCTCAGAGAAGCTCATACTGAAAGTCACTGGAAATGGGAGCACCAGAGCTGGAGAGAAGCTCAAGCTGAGAGAAGCGGCCCCGCGCACACAACTGCCTCTTGCTGGTAAGCAGCTGCACATTATGGGGAATCATACATGTACGTCCTTAGAAACAAAGACTGTCCTGGTAACCTTCTTATTCTCCTTATTAACAGACAGCTTATGATCCTGAAATATGGGACCAAATTGATGCCAAGGTGTGGGATTCTGCAACGAAAAACGTTGCAGTGGAGTTGTTCGGCACCTGGCGAGCAATCTCTGAGGTCTTAAAGAGCCCTGTAGGACCACAGTTAGAAACGTGTGGTTTGCCAGACAGTGAGGGAGCTGTGGGCTCGTTTACTGATCTGATTGCTACTCCATCAGCCCCTCTGCTGCTACAGCCATCCAAGCTGTAGCAGCAGAGGGGCTGATGCATCCAAGCATCCTTTTGCTGTTAATGCCCCCTGCTGACCTGGACGTGCCTTTTGACCCAGGCCCTATTGGTCTTGAAAAGGAGATGGATATGCTTTTCTTCGATCTGGAAAGAACAGGATACATAAGGCCCAAAGACCGAGTAGCTTGACAACTCAAAGCAAGACATATTGTTCAAAAGGAATGTAAAATGAAGACTTGTTTGTAATTAAGAAAAGGAATGGAAAAAAGGATTGTTTGTTACCTTTTCTGATTGTACATATGCATAGGTGTACTCGAGTTTAGTATGTAAAAACAATGTTCTGTATATTTAGAATGTTTGATGTTCATGTGTGCGTGTTGGTGGAGCATAGACTCCCCACAGACCCAGCGCTGTTTACTTGCCTTTTATACCTTTTATAAATATTTCTTTTATAAATATTACTAAATTCAGATTGAGTTGAGACTTCATTTATAACACAGATAAGAAGGCAATTTATCCTTTTTAAGGAATAAACTGTGGTCAGTGAAGACAATTTTTTTAATTAAGATGTCTAGGTGTTATGTCTAGGTGTTAATGCGTATTTTTAATGTTATGCTTCATTTATAAGCACCTTGTTTTCAGGGTCTACTGGGCACAAACCAAAATTAAATTTACCCTCAGACACTTGCAGATTTGGGCGTAAATGGTTATCTAGCTAAATAAACAAAAGGTCTTCAAGTTACTTCAATGGACTGAATGGTCTGACTGCCATTAAAAATGATCTTTGATTACGAAGTTGATTTTTTTTTTTTTTCCTCTCCTAAGAGTCATAAAGTCCTTTAGTTCTATTTAAATACAGATTTACATTGCTTTAGGTTACATCAGGATTTTTTGTAATACACACATACATTTGCAGGTTCATTTTCATTCTACTTAGGAGAATAATTTCTTACTTTAGAATGATTAAGACAATCAATATCAGCATGTCTATTATGTCACCCTTAAATCAACAGGGTGATTTAAGGGTGAATGTTCTGTCTGCATAGGCTTCAGTACCTTTAAGGGGAACCTTCTCCTGTGTTGGCTTCATAACAGCTTCCTTCAGGGCATGCGCACATGACCTGGCGTGGGGTCTCCAGGGGCTGCAGTGTGGATACCTTCTATGATGTGGACCTCTCTTCTGACTCATACCTGCTCTGCCATGGTCCTCTCCATGGGATGTAGGGAATTCTTTGGTGCCTGGAGTACTTTGCTCCTTTTTCTTCACTCACCTTAATGTTCCCTCAACTGTTTTTCACACAGTATTTTTCCTCACTCTTCATCCTGTTCTGCAGCATTTTGCCCTTTCTTAAATATGTGAACCTGTGGACGCTGGGTGCCCTCAGCTTGGCTTATGGTGTCTGTTGTGCTCTGCAGTGGGATGGTTGGAGCTGTCTGGAACTAGCTGTGAGCAGCACTGGACAGTCCCTGGCAGTTCCTCACAGAGGACACCCAGCACCCTGTCCGCTGGCAAGACCTTGCCACATAAATCCAATGCAAAATTCTCCAAGAAATGTGAGAAACCTAATGAGATTGGTGCAATTGATTCAGTAGCATCATATGTAGCCAATGCAAGCCCAGTGTCCCAGAAAGTGTTTTCGTGTTAGCCAAGCTGTGAAATCAAAGAACTTCAACCTTGGTGCTTATTGATGAGCCCATATTGTGTTAAGAATACTTCAGTCAAATTATTGCATTCACTGTTACATGGTACTAACAATTTCCTGCCCTGTTTAAATAGGATACTAAGTCTGTCCTGCCATTACTTTATGCTCTGCTTTTACCATAGAATTGACTCTTTACCATTACTTATGCTTGCTAGACATCAGGCAAGTTGGGAATTTCATGTCAGAAGCTAGACTGGAAGGCAGATAATCTGTCTTCCGAAGTACAGATCTATAGCACTGGTCTCAGAGAATTTCAAACTATTGACAAGCCTGAGACTCACACTTAAGGAGTCCTGCGAGCAGTGATGCATATGCTTACAAATTTAGGAATTTCTCTATAGCTACTCAAGTATTTCTCCTAGATAGTAAATGTCTGGGACAGCTTTTATGTGAGCCCCCAAATCCATCCTATCTTTGTGTTTACAAACAAATATTTGTGAAAGGTTCTAAAAATTTACATAATTGATAACATTTTTTGTTGTTGTTTTTGAGATTGGTATTAGTATTTAAAGGAGTATACATTTTAATTACCTTTTTTACTTGTGCAAAAAGGAATACTGTGGGAATAGCAAAGAAATACAGAAACCCAGAAAGTAAAGCTTTTAGCATTTCTGCAATGCACAACAAGAGAAATTTACTTCACTTCTCTAGCAATGAGGATACAGATTTACTTTTCTTTTCTTTTTTTTTTTTTTTTTCCCCTCTTCAGTAGAGATTGTGACTTCACCGTTAAGTTCAAGACAAACATATTTCAATACCCACATGCAGATTTCCAGGTCAGACAGAAGTTCTCAATAGAATTAATAGGTTCTACATATCAGAGATTATTTACTTATATGTATTTATTTATGTGACAATTCTGAGGGATTAAAATACTTTCAAAATTGTTTAGACTATGAGTACAGTCATTGTAATGCTCCAAAATCTACTTGTCTCTCAGGCAACAGTTCAGTAAGGATTTCCAAAACTGCATATATTCTCTAAAACATAAATTAAAACAAAGTTGAACTAGACAATATCTGAGTGCCACTTCTTCAACAGCTTGTGTTTACATTTTATTTTTTTAATTTTTTGAAGAGATACTGTTTTTTTTTAGTCTTACACAACATATAGTAAAAAAAAATAAAATAAAAAAATAAAAAATCCTTACTCTCATTTTCTATGTACCAAAACACAAATAATAAATAATGTCAATAATGTATTATATTTATGAGTATTTCAACTCCTCAGGCTGCTCCTGGCTGTATGAATGGTGCACATGTAAAACAATAGCTGTGGGTAATAGTAGACTATATGAAGCTTGGAAGTCTGTTGGTGACATCCCTCATACGAGCTCCCGGTAAGCAGCACACTACTCTGAAGAATGGATCAGGTCAACAAATAGGTCCCTCCGTATACCTCTCAGAAAGGAGTCACCTATTACTATCACCCATCATGTTTTCTTAGTTGCATTGGTTAAAAGACCAAAGTCACAAGTCTAATGTAACATGGGAAGACAGAATAGATTGTATTTATCATTAAATTCTAAGTCCCCACAGATGTGAAGACTTCGCTATCAAATCTCCTAGACTGAGGAAGTAGTCTAGGAGACACTCTATGCTCAAGGGAGATTAATACCTTCTTCCAGTATTTTTTGACTGTAGTATCACTGCCCTAGTCTAAATCAAGCATCTAGATTTAGATTTACCTCTTTTCACTCCTTTCATAAACATATCAAACATCATGTGAAATCATTCAGATTTCTTTTGTCTCATTGGAATGCTTCCAGAATATCACTTTTCACATGCTTAGAATGTCTTCTAATTTGCATCAAAATATATTCATGACTAATTTATAACTTTTTTGATCTTGCGCTGGTGTTATTTTGTAACTTAAGTAGCTCATCTGTATCTTGATGTTTATCCTCTTAAAGTGTTTGAAATGCTGTCTTCTTAAAGTCTTTGCTTTAAGAAATGAAGATATAAAAAGCCTGTAAATCTCTCTCCTCACAGTATAGAAAATGAATGACTTTTCACTTTGCACTATTAAATTCCATTCTATTTTACACCAGTCAGCACTGCCATTTAATTCTTCCTACATAATAATCCTGCCATCTTCTGTATTGGTCGAGACTCCCAGCTACTGTAGTCCACAAATTAAAAAAATCTCTCACTTGTCTCCCTCATCAATTATCTTCCCTGTTTTGTAGCACACATTAATTCTAACATTTCTGCTTGAAATAATAATCTCCTGTGGGGCAGTATTTAATTTCTGTACCTAAATGTAAATAGATTAACTCTGCAGCATTTTCATCTAATAATTCTTACCATAAAATAAAGATAATATTTGATACAACATAACCTTCATAAAATCAGACTGAAAATGCGTCATACTCTCCATACTCTCCATTTACTGTCATGTTATGAATTTTCCTTTCCTTCAAAATTTATTGTATGATGTTAAACAGCAATGAAGTCAAGCTACAGGCTAATATTTGCCTAGAAAAGTTTTTGAAAAATTTTTTTTCTTCTCCTCCCTCCTTTTTTTTTTTTTTCTGTTTATGAATAAAGGTATCAGTATTCTCCAGTTGCAGAATATTTTATGTATTAGTTAAAAATCATGCCACTCTGTAAGGTTGATCCCGGCCAACACCCAACAAGTCTCTTGTTTACTCTTCTCTCCCACAGGATTGGAAGAAAACTGTAGAAAAGGAGAAGATTTACAGATTGAGATAAGGATGCTGTTGCTCTCACCAGTGTCATTTGGAAGAATATTCATTATTATCTTTTCTATTTTGGATTTTATTGACTTTTGTTAAATTAAAATGTATTCATTCACATTTAGAATTGTTTACTACTTATTACTGACACTTAGTTTGCTTCAGCTTCTTTAAGTTTTCATCTGTGTTCCTGGTTTGCAAAGAGGTGTTAATGCTTCAGTTCCTTTAGTTTAATGTGTAAATAGGTCTGAAAACCGGGAAAAAGAAACCTGCATTCCTGTGTCAATTATCCAGAAGGGACTTTCTCAAGTAGGTGTCCCAGACTACAACTTAAAATAAGAACAGTACTTTAAGCTTGGTCCTTTATTTCTAAAATAGGTTACAAATACAGAATTCTGGATTTTCTTCTAGGTGAAATAGCTTCTCCCACAAAGTATATGTGCTGGGGGGAAATGAAAAGAAGTGAAGCACATTAGTACAACTAAGAACATTTCAAAGTTCATTTGCAGAAATTCTTCCTGATGGTGTTTCTTTTATTTTTTACATACATGATTAGAGACAGGAATGGAAATTACAGATAGACTAATGAAGGGCAAACTAATATAGTGATGGCAGATTATGATTGTATATATTTTCAGTACTTTCTTCCATAAACATATTTATACTTTCTTACATTCCACTTCCTCAGCCTAGATTTGCTTAGATAGGTTTTTCGATAGATAGAAAATGCTTTCTGGCCTACTGTCCCTCTGAACAGAGAGGAGGCAGTGGATCTCCAAAATCTCACCTCCCTGAGATATTGGAGTGATCACGAAGGAGTGTACAAGAAAAAGTATCCAAATCTGAATACTAGAGTTAAGTGACTGAAACTAGGGTAGAACAATCTGAGCATAATCAAAGTCTCTTCCCTTTTGTAGACTACTTTTCAGACAACCTTTTGATGATGGAAAGTTTGAAAAATATTCAGAAGATTTCTTCATTATTTTAGGCTTTACTCAAGCTCTAAATACTAAGAATTGCATTACCTATTTAGAAGTAGGATTTAAGTTTTTCAGCAAAAAAATTAATCTTCAACTCTATAACACCAATGCAGAAATGAAATCTTTTGTCTGTTTGTGTTGCATTAAAACCCATGAATGTTATTTATTTTCTTCATAACTTTTATGACACATCTTAGGGAATAATATACATGTAATTCATTTTATATTTAAATACATTTCTGTCTCTAGGTTTTTGAAGTCTAATTTTTTTAAATCAAGTACCCCACTCTTGCTCTTTCTATAACTATTCTTTGAACCAAAAAGTTCTGAGCCTTGTATTAGAAATATTATATTGCAAGTGAATATGACAGTAGCAGATCAACAGAATGTCTATTTGACAATAAAGTTTCTGAGGTAGATTATCATGAATAATACATATTTAATTTATTTAACATAGTCTGAAAAGTTATGCAAATCACACTAGCAAATTGCCTACATTTTTAGTTGTTTTGACAGAGAAGGTAAACTGTCTTAGCTGATGCCACAAAAAAGTGACATGCAGGTTACCCACAGTAAATCCTTAGGATTATTCTTAATAAATAGATCTGGATTAAAAGCTGTTATTCATACAAAATGTTCACACAGTTGGAAACTCTAGCAGTATGTCAACACAGTACCAGAAAATTAGTGAGCAAAACAATGTAAGCCTTCTGTTATATGTAAATCAGAATGATAGCTGGGATGGGAAACATGGACTTAAAATGTGGACATCTGTGGTGGGTTGACTCCAGCCAGCAGCTGAGCACTGCTGCTTACTTAGTCCCCTCAGCCACAGTGGGACAGGGGAGAGAATAGGAAGAGCAAAAGCAAGAAAACTCTTAGGTCAAAATAAAGATAGTTTCGTAAGTTGAGGAAAGAGGAAGGAAAACAAACAAACAAAAGTCAAAAAAACAACAAGCACATAACAACAAATAAAAATAAACAAACAAGTGATACAAAATTACTTACCACCTCCCATAGACTGATGCCCAGACTGCAAGAAATGACTACCTTATCCTCCCCACCCCTTTTGTTCAGTTTAGGTCATCTGTCCAGGTTGTCTCCCCTCCCAGCTTCATGTCTAACCCTGGTGTACTCATCAGGGGGTCAGAATGGGAAAAAGAGGAAGCCTTGAAGCTGTATAAGAACTGCTCAGCCATAGCCAAAACACTGATGTTCTACCAACATTGTTTTAGTCACATCTCCAAAACACAGCACAGTAGGGGCTATGAAGAAATTTTAACTCCATCCCAGCCAGTGCCAGTACAACATCCTTACAAACTGTCTTCTGTCTACTCACTTTCTACCTGTAAACAAGATGTACCTATACTTTTTCAGACTTCTATCTTAGATTGTGCTGAAAAGTGTGACCCAAGGAAAATGAGGCAGCTTGTAGATATGTATCTTTCAAAGGCCATGTGGACAAGTCAACCACGAGCCTGCAATGCACCCTTTCAGAAAAAATGGCTAATGCCTTCTGCACAGCATTGTGCCAGTGGCACAGTGCCAGCAGGTTGAGGGAATTGATTGTTCTACTCAAACACTGGTAAGAGACACCTAGAATTCTGTGTCCAGCTCTAGGCTCCCCATTGCAGGAAAGATATGGATTTACTGGGGTGAGTCTGGTGCAGAGACACAAAGAGGATTAAGGAACTGAATCATCTGTTATGAGGAAAGGCTGAGAGAGCTTGGACTGTCCAGCTTGGACTCACCTCAGTAGTGTCCACTGACACAGGACAAGAAACAACAAGCACACATTAAAACACATGAAATTCTGTCAGAAAACAAAGAAACACTATTTTCTTGTGGATGTGGCATGTGTTACAAACACAGGTCATGGGGTCTCAATCTCTGGAAATAATCAAAATCCTACTGGACTTGGCCCTGGACAAACTGCTGTGGCAGACCTTTCTTGAGCAGGGGTATTAGACTAGAAAATCTTGAGAGGTACCTTATAATGTAAATGAATCTGTGATTCAGTAGATTCAGATATCACCATGAATTCAAATAGGCATATAATTGTTGCTCGGAACACCAAGATATTGCTAGTAGTTAACTGGAGAACATCAACATATTATTTTTTTCATAAATTAATATTCAAATGCAATGTTTATGTAATGTTATTCCTGTTGTTCTCTAAAATCATGTAAACGTATTAAAAAAAAAAAGTAAAAACAAAAAAAATGTAAAATTATATTGTGGTTGTATTAGAAGAAATTTAAGATCCCTTCCAACACAAACCATTCTGATTCTATGATTGTATGTCTGATGTGCAAGAAAGCTTGATTTAACTTTGAAATATATTGTGTGTATGAAAGATTTCAGTTACAATAATCTGAAGTTTATTCCAGCTACTAGAATAAAAATAACTTCAAACCTCCCCCCAAAAGAGAAAAAAGAAAAGAAAAGAGAAGAAAAGAAAAGAGAAGAAAAGAAAAGAGAAGAAAAGAAAAGAGAAGAAAAGAAAAGAGAAGAAAAGAAAAGAGAAGAAAAGAAAAGAGAAGAAAAGAAAAGAGAAGAAAAGAGAAGAAAAGAGAAGAAAAGAGAAGAAAAGAGAAGAAAAGAAAAGAAAAGAAAAGAAAAGAGAAAAAAAAAAATGAAAGAAAAAAAAAGAAAAACAAAAAAAAAGTTTACTTTTGTTGAAAGAGGAAAAAGTGACCATAACAAATTACAAAACATATCATCAGAAATAACTCCTGCTGCAACTCATTTAATGCTATTGCATGTGGAAAAAAAGAACCATAGACTGAAATCACCTTTATTCTTGCTTACATAAAGAACTAGCTATTTTAAGTGGTGCTGAAATAAGCATAACCAATTGCAGTGCCAAGTATTACAGCAGTGAATTTGGCATATAGAGTTATTGCGTGTGATACATAATCTAACAAATTTCCAAACAAACATTCTGGAAACAATTACAAGTAAGCAAGCAACCCTGACCAAATACCATTGAAGTTTTAAATTGCATTTTGGTCACCCACAACCATTTAAAAAAAATGTTCTGCAGAATTTCTATGCCTAGAGCAAAATAAATAAATAAATAAATTAATAAGAGTTTTTGCTGTCCTGCCAAGTGAGAGTTTAATGTTGTGAATCATTAGGAAGCATACACATTAGTTTAAAAAAAATAATTGTTTAGTTTATAGTCACTTGAGGCTACAGTCTCAATCAGACCTCAGCTGTGGTGGGCTAGCAGAACATACAATGCAGTATAAATGCAGTTTGTTGATATATCACTGACAGAAGCATATGTTACTCTATTAACCTCAAAAAAAAAACATATGAAAAATGTTACCAAAAAAGGAAAAATGCTTTAACATTTAAAAATAAGATTTCAGGTTACTTTAGGAAAAAAAAAAAAAAAAAGAAAAAAAAAAGAAAAAAAAAGATACTTTTGTAGATGCAAATTTTATTCTTTGTAACTTAAAACTTTGTAACTTTTATTCTATGTAACTTAAAAAAATAACAAAGTACAGTAACAATAAATAATGATTTTCATAGAGCATAACCTAATAAATTTTAGGGATTGGGCGTGTTCCTGGGAAGTCTAGAAAGATGTCTATCCCTATTTATTAAATATGCAACTCTTTGAATATATAGAAGTTTATTAGTAAATAAAAACATTAAATTCATGATTTTGTAGTTGCTTTGAGTAGGAATATACTCTTTGCTGTTTAGAAAGAGCTTGCCTCTTTTTTAAGTCACTAGGCTCAGAAGACTTTCATCATAAGAGAGTCTGTGAAGCCATGAGCACCAAGAACCTTAAAGTTAACCACATGGTATAAGGAAGATTCATTAATCAGTGCATAAGCTGAACAATGAATTACCAAAGGCTTGTTAACTTTTATCTTCATCAATATAGTTAAACTGTTCTGAAATAAGCCATTTTGCCAGACTAAGGATTATCAATATCTTAATATTAGCCATAAATACACTAAGCAGTTCAACAAAAGAAAAGGTAGAGATCAAAAGATGATAGTGTCAAAGCCATGCTTGTAGAATGATTCTCTAATATAAATCCACTATTGTTGCTATTGTAACAATTGGAAAATTGTTTGTAACAATTATTGTAACAATTCAGTGGGAATAAGACAGGGTAGTCAATTCTGCTATTGTGTTTTCTAATCGTGAGAATATGTCTCTGAATTAAGAAAATGTCAATGTTTGTGCAGTGTATCAGTAGTAATCAGTGTACCTGTATCAGTATCAGTGTAGCTGTAGCTGTTATGTGGAAGGAAGAAGTTGTCTCCTTGATGTAGATATTTTTACTCTGGTAAAGTATGTAATTGATTTTGGTCTTCACAATAAACTGATTGTTGATTTCCATCAGAGGAACTTTTTAAACCTCTCTGTCAATGCCCACAATGGAAGCAAAAAATTAATACCAACCAAATTAACAAATTATGGTCCAACAAAGTATTTAAATACCTTACAAATTAATTTGTTTTTAGTCTATATTAGTTTGAACAAGAAATGTAATGTTTTCCCTCTGAGACATGCATTAACAAATGAATTACTCTGTTCTGCTGACATTACACTTCTGTAAATGTTTCACCTGTATTAATGGGCTGAAACATTGAACAGAGAAACATAGCAATGAAGAAACATAGCAAGACTGTAGAAATATCAGACCTGGTTCCTTCACAGCTGGAGGCAATCTTGTAGTAACCACATTTAGTCTATTATGCTAGTCTATTGTATTATATTAATACTTCACAGTGATTCAAATGGTAACCATTTCATGTTTCATGCCTTATAGGCCATAGAATGTAACCTAATAGTCTATAGCAAAGTGAAGTATATTAAAAGATATAACCACTAATAAACACAGCTGTTAAGTCCACAGTTCCATCAATATTTAATATTCTGTTGTGCGTATAAACTAACTGCAAGCAATACAAAGTACAATACACTATAAACAGGTGGAATTAATTTGCTTGTTGTAAACTTCACCTTTGTATAGGAAAGAATAGGCATACTATATTTTCCCTTAAGTTTATGAAAGTGTCTTGTGGAGGTATCTGGAAGTCAGAGCTGGTACCTATTGTTAATGCAACAGATGTGTTTATATCTAAAATGCTCCCTTAAAACTATACTTTATTAGTAACAAACATGACTGGAGCAGAAAACTGTAATGCTAACAAGGTTCTTCATAGTTCTCCACTTTCCCTTTCATCCTGTTTACATGTTCTTATTCCCATATAATAAAGACAAGGTTTTTGTCCCTGAATCTTATCATTAAGTGAGGAAAGGAGATGCATATGGAACATTTAAATTATTTCCCCCTCCACCATTGTCATCTGATGAACACATCCTTTTATTGCTCTACTGCTCTTTATTTCAACTGTTTAATATTACATTTCTGGATAATCTGAATCTCTTCACAAACTCATGGAGAATTTGTATAAAAGGAGTAAACTGACAAAGACAAACAAGAATGGGATTGCTAAAGTGAAATGTTTTTGTTAAAATATGAGGCTTTTTATCTGCACTTGCTGTATTCTAACCACTGAAAAGAGAAGATATAGGAAAAAAGTCTGGGAAGCTGTATGGCCCTTGTAGGAAGATGCACCAACCCGTTTAACACAGACTCCTCACTGGCAGTGGTCGAACATTTGTCTTTATCATTCTGAATGAGCTTTACTGCTGACCCAAAGTTGACACACTCCCTCTTTGAAGCAGAAATCTCTTCTGTTCAACTCAGTAAGCATATTGGTACAGAGGGCAGGTGAGGAGAGGATATTGTTTTTGTTTGTTTGTTTGTTTTTGTGAGCTCTTTAAAGTGTATAGAAGTTCCTTCTTTCTTCCATTCATTCAGCATAGTAGAAAAAAGTCTTCTAGCACTTAAATATTTAGAATCCAATAATGCTGCGGTAAATCCTCTGTGTTATTTTTAGCTGAAGGGAAGTCCCATTCAATCTCCTTTTCCTTGTCAATCTTCCTCCTAACTCTGTGAGATGTGCAGGGTGAGGGTATACTGAAGAACACAGCTTCAGGGTGCTTATTTTTCAGCAGCTGCTGGAAGCTCTTTGATGTAATGTTACTGCTTTTCTCTCATCATTTCTCTGGCATACATTAGACCTTTTTATCAAGCAACACTTTTTACATCTAAGACTGTTTAAGAAGTAACAGTTTTTCTTAGTCATGTTGTAGTTTAACCCCATTTAAGAAACCTAACCCTCAAGGCTTCTTACAATTACAACAGAAACACTTGCAACAAATATTTCCTGTTAATTCAGCAATCACATGCCAATGGCAATAATCTACCTTGCCAGATTTTTTTTTTTTATTTTTTTTTTTCCCAGTTTATAATGTTGGGAAGAGGAGGAAGCACACTGTAAATGAAAGTTTCCTAGAGTACAGAGTCATTGATGAATCCTAAGTATTCAAAGTATCAATTTTTCCTACTTCCTTTTTAAACAAAGAATCTGGAGTAAAAATGACCACAGAAGATTAAAATTAAATTAAAAGTCCTCCAGGAGACTGAGGTGCTGTCTGAAATTTCATGAGCGTATACTCAATCTTGAACTCAACATTTTTTAGACTATGAATTGACAAAAGGGAGGTCTAAATTAAATGCAGCATCCTGCCACTGTTGTTCAAGCTTGACCCAGAAAGCCGTAGCATTGTGCAGTGCCTTGCTCAAAAAAGTAAGCCTCACCTCTGCTTCCAAAAAAAACCAACTCCAGATATATCTTAGAAGATGCATGTCCATCACCAGTAGACAATTTCCCCAGCCAAATAAAGGAAAGTGGCATCCTTCCTGATGCACAGAAGTTAGAACATACATGTAGTTTTAAGAATATTATTCAAATGTTTATGAAGACTTCACTAATGCTGAAGCACAATTGCCTGAATTCCTTAATCAGGATGTCAATGTTCCCACAAAGGCAACCTGGATTCAAGTGGCTGAACGTCTATACTGCTGGTAACTTCAAAAGACCTGGACGAGCATGCAAGGGAGCTATGAGCACATGGCTGTTGCACAAGGAGCCAATGAGCTGGGAGCCAGTGGTGGCCATAGATGTTGCCCTCACTGAGCAGGGCCTGACCACAATGGGTAGAGAAGGGTGCTAGTGACAGAGTCCCACAGCAGACATGGCAAACGAGGGAACCAGACACATTTTATTTTATTTTATTTTATTTTATTTTATTTTATTTTATTTTATTTTATTTTATTTTATTTTATTTTATTTTATTTTGTTTTGTTTTGTTTTGTTTTGTTTTGTTTTGTTTTGTTTTGTTTTGTTTTGTTTTGTTCTGTTTTCAGGAGTGGCAGAAGACACGTACATGTATAAGAGATGACACACCTATGGTATCACTGGGGCAGCGACTGATGACCCCAGCCAGGCTGAAATGGTGCTCCCTGGCCACTGGTCAGGTTGGGGAAGCCCAGCTGAGTCTGGGCAGGCACAGTCAGTGCCGCAAGTACCCTCAGAATCATGACACAGTGGATACTTTGGCCCCAAGGGTTTAAACAGGATTTGAGGACTACGCTAAGGTGGTGTTGATTCTGATGAACTCCGTCCCTGAGCAAGTGGAGTGTTCATTTTGTGCTTCATCCAACTATTTTTAAATTAATTGCTTTTCTTCTAAATGTAGTGATTCTTTAATGTAAATGATCTTTTAAGCTTGGTCTTACATATGAATACATAGAATAATTAATTTGAAATAGACTACATAAATTATCAGTTAAGGCTTTGCCACAAGTCTCAAAAAGGAGATCTTATATCCCTTAATTAAACTGTTGCTACTTTCATTTGCACACAGATATGAGGTATATATATTGTAACCCTATTTCAAAAACTCCTATTTGATGTAACTTTGCTAGCTTGTATTCTTTGTGATGTGGCTTGCTAGTCCATTATCTTCTGTTTTCAGCCACATTATGTGGGTTAAATGCTACCGTGTGTATCATGAATAAAAGATTTGTCTCTGGTTGCAATTTTACACCTTAGAAGTGCATGCTAGCTGAATGACTTAGGAGAATAGGAGCCTTTTGTTTACTGCTGTACAAATCTGTATTGGTTTACCTTGTCATCTCCTTGGATCAGGGATTGCTGGGACAAAGATCGTTATAGCCTCTCAGTTCAAGAGGTGGGAGGGAAATTCATTCAGCTTGATCTTCATAAAACTGATGTGATCAAAACAGTCTGGGGACACCCTGAGGAAGATGTTAGGCAGAATATCAATCATTTTACTGAACGTGTTGTGGGTAGTTAGGGTCTGGCGGCTGGAAGATGTGGTGCTGTACGGAAAGGTGGAGCCCCTCCCTTGATGGACAGTAGTGTGTGGCCTGTGATGTAAGCAAGTGGAAGTGATGCTATGGGCCTTGGGTATATAACCCCATGTGACTCGACAATAAACGCCATTTGCCATCCACCACATTGGTGTCTGTGAGCCGATGGACCGAGCGGCCTGGGGTTGGTCTCCGTGCCGTTCCTGAACCAGGTCGCCACTGCCCCCTGAAGGCAACAACGTGTCTTCTTCTTTATCACTTTAAATAATTGAATCCCTGGACAGATCTTAACCTTTGCTACTTTCAGTGAAAGCACATTGCTGTCCACGTAACTAGCTTTTGGAGCTTCTATCTGGAAGTTATAATCTGCCAGATAACTTTGCCATATTATCTATGCCTTTCTTATTACACAATTAGAAAATATCTACATGGAGATACAGGTTTACAGCATTACCAACTTTATGCTCTTACATAATGCAGCATCTCAAAGTTTGAATTAAGCATTGCTATGTGAGCATATAACACTATGTCTTGGTATCCAAACTGGATTTTTTTTTGTCATCAGCTCTTTGGGTTAAGATCCATAGAGCATATGACCTGACTACCTAAGAATTAATCTTTCCCCTGTTGCCATACTACTATAACTGTATATAGCCTGAGCAATCAGGCTACATGTATATACCTTCCCTCTGAAGATGCATGTATTTGTGAGCTTCTTCCCTTACCTATTATAAATGGGCCCTATTAGATATAGTGCAAAACATGTGTTGCCTGTGAGTCTGGAAATGGCTGAGGGTAATATTCCCATTAAATTTGGGGGGGGCTGTTTTTGTTTGTTTGCTTGTTTGCATGTAGTTTACTTAGCTGAGTTTATTTTTAAATAATTGCTTAACTTCTACTAGGTGCCTCAGTCTTGTGCAGATTTTTTTTTTTTTTTAAACATTATTTATATGGAGATAAATGTTTTATTATAAATGTTACTTGACTAGCCTAGTTATCTTGAAAGAGAGGAAGATATATATATGAAAGATACTCCAGGAAAATATCTACTAAATAGTAGTTACGAGTTTCTCAAAATGTATTCAGTCACTATTTGCTGAAATTTGACAGTGATGTTTGCCATAGAATTTCTTTTTAGCTTGGCTTTTTTATAACATGACATTATAATACACTATTAAACTACTTTCTCCTTTACATGCTTAATTCTAGATTCTGATTATCATAATAGTGTTGTGTGACTCAAATTATTTCAAAATGACACACACCAAGGTAGATCACGACCTTTTTTTTAGAGGAAGTAGAGAACAGCTGGACATCAAAAGTCCAAGATCAGAGTCTGCTACCAAAACAGTACGACATAGTTGTATGTTGATATTACCAAAGGAAATTAAATTTGGACACTATGCTACAAGACAATATTTTCTCAGGTCTAAGTCTTTTATTTGGCTTTACTTATACAAAGTTAAATCAGACCTGTGACAGCAAAAAGGAGAAAAAAAGTGGAAATAATATTTGTGAGTTTGTATAGTGAAATGAGATAAAATCAAGGCAAACTATGGCCTATAATTTTACTATCCATATAGCAGAATTATATGATTTGCAACTATTGCACTCACAAGGTCATGAATCATTCCAGCTGTTTCCTGGAAATTACAATATAACTTCTGAAGATTTTTGTATTTTCAGAAAACCTCCCTTGCTTAATTTTCAGATACTAAGGCTTGTCCTGAAAATTAAGAAACACAGGTTCAATTAGTCTGCTCAGTTACTCTATAAAGATGCAAAGTGGTGCCAGATGTCAATTGCATTAGTCATCATTATTATCATCATTGATTTTCTAATGCTATTTTATTTTTCTATTTAATTATGTTCTTACATGTTTTTATTATCTTTACTGGCAATTACCATGACATCTTGATTCCAGGCCTGCAGGGAAAACAAGTGAGTGTGGCTCTCTTGATCTCTCATTTCTTTTTCTGGGAGCAGTGTATGTCCCTTGTGAATCCCCTTACAGAAACAATGTAGTGCAATACAAGAAATGAGGGCCTATTGCATGTCTCCTTTCTTTTCCCCAGTCATCTTGGGTCTCAAAACTGTGAAACAGGAATGAGACAACAGCATTTTAGCTTCCTTTGGCCTAGTACCTAAAAAGTCCACATCCATATTCTCTTCTAGACATTTTTTCATTATGAACACTGCTTATACATTTGCAAATTGTTTCAGAGATTTGTTGTGATCCAACCTATGATATCTTTTAAGTACAAACTATGTAAAATGTAAAATATTGATTTTTAAAGAGATAGATGATATATGGAAGAATGCTTAGATAGATAGACTATATTCCTAAAAAGCTGAGGCCATGGCCTTTTGGTCTTTCAATTCATTTTATATAAGTATTTACAAGACTAACTGATTTCATTAGTGGTCTATCAGGACAAAGCTATTCAGTCTAATAATTAAAGTGGAAGATTAGAGGCTCTATTTCTAAAAAGTTTTTACATTAATAAAACCATCCCCAAACGATCCCCAGTTGAAAACCTCCTACATGCTTATTTGCATACCCTGCATATGAATACATACCTTTTTATTTAAAAAAAAAAAACAAAAAACAAAAAACAAACATGTTCTCTGCACTTTCTACTCTTTTGTGAAATTTTGGATTTCTCTCTTAATGTGAATGTGTCCACTCTGACAGATTCAGGACATTTCCATGGATGCATATTTTTGTAATTATATTATTGTTGTTTGTGGTTTGTCATAACAAAACCCTAAGTAGGATCTCTCCTATGTGTCTTTCCACCTTTTTCAGTGGTCTGTCTGGATTTTTACTTTATTTATTTATTTTTTTTGCCATCAGTAAAACCTGATAGTTCTTCTATTCTGTAATGAGGGCATCACTCTAAGAATCTGGTTTTTTTGCTTACCAGCAAAAGACAGAAAAAACAAACAAACAAAAAAAAAACAACAACAACAAAAAAAAAACACAGGTGTTCATGCTAATTACTGCTAACTGTAAAGTTTTGTAACCAATTCATTAGACTCCTTTAGACATTTTAATGTAATGGGCTGTCATCAAACAAATTACATGAGATAAAACAGTCACAAGGTTTATAACTGAGTAATCTGAAAAATGTTCAAAATGATTGAATGCCTTATATCAAATGTCTGACATAGTGATATAGATAGAGGTATAAGATCTATCAACAGGAAAAAAGAGATTAATTCATGACCAGTCAAATTACTGAGTGTTATTTAATATCCTATTAATCAAAGCTGTATGCTGGCACCTCAGTCAAATCTTGCCACCTTCTCCTCACGGTAGGTTGGTTTTCACAAGTCCGTTGGATGTGGTTTAAACAAAATTTTGCATGGACATTTCTAAGCATATTACAGAGAAATTCACATCATTCACTTCTATCAGTCTTATATACTATCTTGGAAATACGCAATGTTAAAAAAAAAGTGCAATGACTAAATACACTTCGTCTATGTTTGTATGTTTGACAGTTTAGGTGACTCTAGAAAGAATTGTTTTTTCATTATTTTTTTTTTTCATTTCCCCTCTCATGCAGACAGTTGCAAAATACCTTTATATGTGTCTGGACTCTAAATTACTTTGGATCTAGTTTCTCTTTCTTTTATTGTGTATTGGCCATCTTTTCTGGTTATGTGTCATACACATTTTAACCTGCTTGTTAAAACATATGCCTATGCTACTTCATTCTATGCTTTTCTCCTTGTTTCTGCACAACTACCTATATTATGTACCTATACTAGGTACATAAACAGGTACATTCTGTATGGCTGCATAGGTGTTCAATTACTTTTTTTTTTTTTTCTTCTTTCTTACTCCTCATTTTATTTTATTTTATTTTATTTTATTTTATTTTATTTTATTTTATTTTATTTTATTTTATTTTATTTTATTTTATTTTATTTTATTTTATTTTATTTTATTTTATTTTTATTTATTTACCTATGCCTGTTCAAAACTACTCTTTGTTCTTATTTTCAATTGAATTTTAAAATCTTTACTCAGGTGGACTGCTTTCCACAACTGATAAAACATGTCATACTTGTATATTTACCAGAGATTCAGGGAAAAAAAAAAACAAACAGTTTTTTTCTTTTTTTCTTTTTTTTTTTTCTCATTGTGGAAAATGGTTCTGGACACCATCCACTACCATCAGGAAGATATTTCTGACATGTCTTGAACAGCGTAGCTCATGGATTCCCTTGACTGCCAACATTGACCTGTTTTCAAAAACTAAATGCAGAAATAGCTGGATAATGTTTAGTAGAGAAATTCCTATATACTCTGGCTTTTAATTCAAAACTGCTTTGTCTTTGAGCAGCCTCAGAATACCTCTCTTTCTTTTTACTTTTCAGTCAAAATAATTTCAAGTACTTCTTTTGTTTTTGGTTGATTCCATTCATTCCTAGCTGTTTTATTATTCTGTTCACAGTTTCCTTTTTTTTTTTTTTTTTTTTTTTCTTCTGAATGTCATTTATTTTCATTTATAGACTTTACCTCAGTATTTCTTCTCTTTGTGGAGAAACTTTGGCATATGTAAAACAATTTAAATATTTAAATTTGTTTAATATAATTTCTATTTTTAAAAAATATAATACAGTTTTATATTTCTAACTGGTGCTGATTTGTTCATGTAATGCAAATTTCTCTTCCCTGTGACATGTTATTATTCTACCTTTTCTTTACACCTTTATCTCACAAATTCCTATCCCCTACAAACACATGCATTTAAGATCAAGGTGCAAAAACATAGAGTCCCACACAGACAGTCACACAGAGTGGTTGAGGTTGGAAGGGATCTGTGGAGATCATCTAGTCCAGCCCCCCTGCTCAAGCAGGGTCATCTCTAACATGTTGCACAGGATCACACACAGGTGGGTTTTGAATATTTCCACAAAAGGAGACTCCACAGCCTCACTGGGCAATTTGTGCCAGTTCTCTGTCACACTCATGGAAAATAAGTTTTTCCTCATATTCAGATGAATCTTCCTGGTTTTTGGTTTGAACCGATTGCCTCTTGTCCTGTCTCTGGACATCACTGAAAAGAGTCCAGCCTCATTCTCTTGATGCTGTCCCTTCAGATATCTGTATACATTGATAAGATCCCCTCTCAGTCTTCTCTTCTCTAGGCTAAACAGGCCCAGCTCTCACAGCCTCTCCTCATATGAAAGATGCTCCTGTCCCCTAATCATCTTCACAGTCCTCCATAAGACTTGCTCCAGGAGCTCCATGACCCTCTTATACTGGGGAGCCCAGAACTGGACACAATACTCCGGGTGAGGCCTTGCTAAGGCTGAGTAGAGGGAGAGAATTGCCTCTCTTGACCTGCTGGCGACACTCTTCCTATAGCAGCCCAGGTTAATATTGACCTTCTTGGCTGCAAGGGCACATTGCTGACTCCCAAGTCCTTCTCCAAAGAGCTGCATACCAGCAGGTCAGCTCTCAATGTGTACTGGTGCATGGGGTTATTCTTCCCTAAGTACAGGACCCTGCACTTGCCTTGGTTGAACTTCATGAGGTTCCTCACTGCCCAATGCTCCAGCCTGTCCAGGTCACTCTGAATGGCAACACAGGTCTTTGGTGTATGGGCCACTCCTCCCAGTTTTGTGTCAACAGCAAATTTACTAAGGATACACTCTGTCCCTTAATCCAGGTCATTGATGAATAAATTGAACAAGACTGGACCCAGTACTGACCCCTGGGGGATACTGCTAGCTGCAAGCTTTCAACTAGATTGTGACACTGATGGCTCTGCCATCCAGCCAGTTTTCAATCCACCTCACTGTCCACTCATCTACTCCACAATTTCAGCTTGCCTGTGAGTATGATTTGGGAGACAGTGTCAAAAGCCTTGCCCACCTACCTTGTCAATATAGACAGCAATTACTACTCTTCCCTCATTGACCCAGTCAGTCATTCCATCATAGAAGGCTATCAGATTGGGTAAGCACGATTTCTCCTTGGTGAATCCATGCTGACTACTTCTGATCACCTTTTTATCCTCTGCATGCTTAGAGATGATTCACTGAAAGATCAGTATCATAATGTACTTCTGCAATGGAAATGTTTACCATGGTAGAAGCAAGTCCTTGGCATGTTCCATATCCTCACACCTTCCTCACCACCTCCCTTCCTCTCATGTTGTGAGCTGCACTGTGAAAGTGATGGGAGATGTACCCAAGGACCAGCAACTCAGCCTGCTCTGAGGGGCTGCATAGGAGCAGTGAGTTTAAAGGCTTCAATGAAATAGAGAGGTGAGTCTGACACTCAGTGTACTTGCAACTGTACTTTGTGGACAATATAGAAGCAGAGAATGGTAGATTTTCCTCACAACATAAAGGGAAAAGAAAGATAACATATTATTTTAAATTCCATAATTCTGTCTCTATTTTTTTCTCTCTCCCTTCTCCACCCCCCCCCCCCCCAAATGTGAGAATTCAGAAATCATCTTAGAAGGTATTTGCATGCTCTGACACTGGGTACTTAATCTTCTCCTTATGATGAGAATTGCAGAGATTCCTATGGTTTAATGTTATTTCTGAAAGACAGTTTTGTCAGTTCATAGCACTGACAGAGAGGAAGGTTTTAAGAATGAAAGATATACCAGACAATGAAGATATACCAGACAATATCAATGAAGCTGCACACTCTTCTCTTTCTTAGCATTGCTATTGCTGTATTAGATGGGCTTTCAAGCATATATCTCTGTAGAAGTAGCCACTACTTTTTTTATATATACATGTAAATTGCATAAACCTGCTTCCTACTGATTTTATTATCATAATCTAAACTCTAGGAGATATACTGGAAATGTATAAGCTGAAAAATCTGCATCCACTTTACCCACTCTGTTTGAAATAAAACAAGTCCTAAATGAGTTACAGAAATCTGAAAACCTAAGAAAACATGCAGTGAAGCAAGCACTACTGAAATGCTTGAAAGACTCTGACCAGCAA
Source organism: Anas acuta (assembly GCF_963932015.1). Lineage (NCBI taxonomy): Eukaryota > Metazoa > Chordata > Aves > Anseriformes > Anatidae > Anas > Anas acuta. The sequence continues at coordinate 16,976,150 of NC_088982.1, read as the reverse complement.
AAGAGAAAAAAATGCAGTCATGCAAATAAGCAGAAGATAAGAAAGACAGATGTTTTATTGACCTCCCACTCACTGGAACTAGGTTGCCAGTTTTGTTACTCCTCTGCAGCTGTTTGCAATGGTCAGGTGGGAAGTCAGTGCCTGACAGACATCACAGTAAGTATGTCCATAAATCAGATAACATCTTTATGGAAAAAGTCCAATTCTGATCTGAAAATGTAGGGAATATCACCCTAGTGATATAGGGAGACAATTTCAGTTTCAGTCATTCCACAAAAGGCAAATATGTTGAGTATCTGGCAGAGAAAAATATATGCTGGTAGCATTTCATGTTTCACGATATAAAAGAAAAATCAAAGGCATATTTTACCAGGTTCTGACAGTGGCTACTGAAAGACAACTTTTCTGATAAGCAGTTCATGAGTAAGCATCCTGTCTTTCTGTTCACTTCCACATTCTCATCCTTACCATGCCCCCTGCACTCCCATAACCGTAAGTCAGAAACACACAAAGTATGTAGCAGGGTAATAGATCTTCTAATGCAGAATACAAGTAATGCTTTGCACAGAGATATACACTAAACCATATAGCAGTGTGGCTCTCAGACACTGAGTTTGTTTTCCCCCTCCATGACAGAAAATCTTTAAAAGTTTTTTTTTCTTTTATTTTCTTTTTGTGTCTGAGGTATTTAAATTGGTTATACCTTAGTGATCTTAGTGATATGGTTTAGTGGAGGACTTGTTAGTGTTAGGTCAGAGGTTGGACTCAATGATCTTGAGGTCTCTTCCAACCTAGAAATTCTGTGATTCTGTGATTAGTGACAATAGTTTTACTCATTTAAGATACTGTGCAAGATTTTTGACTTAAGTAAAATAGACTTATTCTTCTGTGCAGGAGAGGTCAGTTGGTAACCATAGGTTGTAGGCACAAAGAGCCCACATATTCTAGAGCACAAAGAATATTCTTGGAACATCCTTATTAATCTCACAGCTATTGTTGTGCTTACTGTGACATTTAAACAGAATTAAACTGAGAGCTCCCTTTAAGCTCCCTTTAAGCTCCACGAAGACCTAACTACACATTTAACAATATGAGGAAGTCAAAAGTAAAACTAAGACTTGGAATATCATGAAAAATAATGAGCATAAAGAAAAGGATGTTCTTCAGCTTCCATATACTAGGAATGTGAGTAACAAATGAGACAAACCAGAAATTCTTGTTAGCAAAAAAATTTTATGTAGATGGAAATAGTGAAACCAGTTTCGATAATTTACACAATGTAATAAATCTAATCTCAGTGTAATAATCTAAAATCACAGGTTTTAGATTATATACAAAAGATAGAAAAGATAGAGGGCAAAAATGGTGATATCCTTTATGACAGACGTTACCTATTGTAAAGTTCTTAATCATTTGGATGGTTGGTACTAGCATCAATTAAGTATGTTCACAAATGTTGTACAGAAATTTGTAGGACTTCGTGACAGACTGCAGACTTGCACAAAAGCATGATGTGTTCATTTTCTGTCACTACTGTGAAGAAAGAATAAACACGGGGACCTGCATTGGAAGAAATGTTTAAAATTTCAGGCAGACAACAGTATTACATTAATACATAAATGCAACATTAAAGAATCTGTGAACCCTAACACAAAAGTTACTGTAATTTGCATGAATCAAAATATTTTGAATTTCATGACGAGAAATAAAGACAATATAATAATTACTTGCCTAGACATTGATGTTTGGCTACTGGTCATAGCTTATATTTAATGTAAGTAAGTAAAAGCAAATCAGCACTAATAACAGAAATAAGACATGATTCAAAAGAAGAAGTCATTCACATGTGATGAATACTAGGAATATAATTGATACAGAGGAACACCAAAATAAAAAAGCATTAATGAAAAGTAGGACTTTTTGTAGAATGTATCATATTAATGAAAAGCTATACATCCATAATGAAGAAACAGGAAAACTTTGGTTATACAAACAGAATTAATGAGGAATGAGGAATGCAACCCTACCTGCAGATATACAGAATATTAATTATAAAGAACATTTCCCAGCAGACCAAGGGCTCTTGGTATGCTTGTGACAATAAGGGATAATACAAACCTTGGAAGAATGATCAGGGAAAAATGAGTAGGAAACAGCCCATTTTACAGTAAGACATGTATGGAACTTAGATTTGAAAATAAAATTGGCACCCAAACATTTGGGGGATATGTAGAAAAAAGTGCTTAGAATTATTAGTACTTCTGAAGAAGAAATTTTCAAAGGAAACGGTGGATTATGCACTGGACTTTATTGTCTTCAGATCAAGGCAAGATGTGTTTCTGGAGGAGAACACAGTAAACACATTTAAACTTTAGTGAAAGAGGAGTTGCAGGCTTCAAAATTGGGTAACTATATGAAAGATAATAGTTTATGATATAAAGCAGATTAGAAAAGATATCTTTTGATTCTTACTAATACCTTTATGAATCTATGAAGAAAAAAACAAAAGAGAGAGAGAGAGAGAGAAATATTATAATGATTCAAAGTATTATAACATCTCTCTGATATAGAGAAGCACGAGTTAAAGGGAAAATAAATCGGAACTGGTGTCAATGCTACTGCAAACCTTGACAGTTAAAGCTGACATGGGAGAGAGGAATTTTAATTGCTGAAGTGCTTCCATAAAGTCTGCTTTTTTCTTTTCTCTCTTCTCTTTTCTTTTTTCTTTTCTTTTCTTTTCTTTCTTTTCTTTCTCTTTTCTTTTCTTTTCTTTTCTTTCTTTTCTTTTCTTTTCTTTTCTTTTTCTTTTCTTTTCTTTTCTTTTCTTTTCTTTTCTTTTTCTTTTCTTTTCTTTTCTTTTCTTTTCTTTTTCTTCTTTTCTTTTCTTTTCTTTTCTTTTCTTTCTTTTCTTTTCTTTTCTTTTCTTTCTTTTCTTTTCTTTCTTTTTCTTTTTCTTTTCTTTTCTTTCTTTCTTCTTTTCTTCTTTCTCTTTTCTTCTTTTCTTTTCTTTTTCTTTCTTTTCTTTTCTTTTCTTTTCTTTTCTTTTCTTTTCTCTTTCTTTTCTTTTCTTCTTCTTTTCCTTTCTTTCCTTTCCTTTCCTTCCTTTCCTTTCCTTTCCTTTCCTTTCTTCCTTTCTTTCCTTTCCTTTCCTTTCCTTTCCTTTCCTTTCCTTTCCTTTCCTTTTCCTTTCCTTTCCTTTCCTTTCCTTTCCTTTCCTTTCCTTTCCTTTCCTTTCCTTTCCTTTCCTTTCCTTTCCTTTCCTTTCCTTTCCTTTCCTTTCCTTTCCTTTCCTTTCCTTCCTTTCCCTTCATAAATGTAAAAGCAAAACTTAGAAGAACATTGTATCTACAGTGGAATAACATGAAATACTTAAGTACTCTGGTAAGTACTTAAGTACTCTTGTTTCATTTTCCTCCCTGCTATATTTCCTTGACATCAGAGTAATTTGTGTTTTGCTTAATAAATAAGACCAAAAGTGAAATTCTGAAGTGACTTGCAACAGAACGATGAAACACTTCATGCTTTTGATTCATTTTCTTTCCAATCCTTCTTAACCATGATATAATAATAATAAAATTTTCTTGCCTTTGTATTATTATTGATATGGAATTCATCAGCCTAAGACAGTAAAAAGAAATAAAATTTTTATTTTAGTTCTGGATTGGAGGTACTGATTACTTGTTATTAATTGATTAATTAACTGATTATTAACTTTTATTTAAGGTACTGTATTGAGAGCTCTGAATAGTGGAGTTCTCTATTTGATCAGAGATTAAAATTAATGTTTAGTCATAAAAAAATTGCAGGTCTGTTATTAGTACTAAATGCTCGTATCATGATAGTGACAGAGGTCTGAAGTGACAACTAGTAAGCTTTAGAGTAGGATGATGGAAGAATAGATTAAAAGTCCTTGTCATGTGAAGTAGGAAGATCAGAAGATATCAAAGAATAAAAGGTGGAGAATAAGAGTATAAAGAAGAAAAAAGAAATGAGAAAGAACAGAATATTTCCATGGATACTTAATGTTTTGCTTATATATTTTATTTATCTATTATGCACATTATGTTTTGGGATTTGAAGAAGATTGTGAGAGTTAATAATTGTAAGAGAAAGAACAATAAATGAGACTGAAACACAGCAAAGG